>NC_142204.1:69264893-69532393 GCF_049639895.1 Pseudopodoces humilis | reverse complement strand
TTCTCAACATTCAAAATTCCAATGAAAGCAATTATTTTAACATAGATAATAACAAAATGCAGTCTTTTTTGGGTGTCTAGACCTACAAAAGCAATTTTAACTGCAGGACTTATACAAAAATGAAGAAAAATTTGACCTGCAATGCTGTGGCTTAACCCTGTGTTTGCCATGGTCTGTGGGATGGGCTTGCTTTTTGTGGGTCAGTTTTCCTCTGGGTTCTGTCAGTGAAAATGCAAGGACTTGGTGTAAAATACTGGTTTGGTTCTCCTGGTGGTAAATATGGAGAAGAGGACAATTCCAGAAGGCAACTCATCCTCCTCTTGGATGCGTGGCTCAGGATTTCATGGCTTTATTTTTCAATTATTACTATTTTTTCCCTAAATATGAGAATCATTCTGATCTTTATCAAGGATGAATTAATACCAGCAATGTTATTAATGACACAAACACAGTGAGAACAGAGGAGATCCCAGTAGTCCAGGAAGAGCCTTGCTCAAGGGTATAACCCAGGGGTTTTGCTTTTAACATTAAAACAAATTCTTGGATGGTTTCAAACAATTAGCTGATGTTTATTTGCCTGATCTTCCATTTCCCAGCTCAGTTTTTGCACTAGAAAAGGCATTGCTATACCCAGATAGTGGTTTCACATCAAAGCAGAAGACCTTCTAGGAGATATTAAGCTTTCAAAAAGGGTTATGGGGAGTAGGACAAAGGAGTACATGATGTAAAAAGGAATTTATTCCCAGAAGGAATAAAAGGTACCTAAAACATTAAAACCTGCTGAAAATCTAAGCCTTTATCCTGCATTCTCTGAAATATTCAGAAAAAGATGACAATGTATTTCAGACTCCCGAGGGACTGTGCGCTGTGGCCCCATTTGGATTCAGCAGTGGCCACTGGTAATACTTGTATTGATTTCAACAAAAGCAGGAGCCAGTCTCGTTTTGCAGAATCCAGGGACAGTGCATTGGTCACCAGAGACAATGGCAGCCTTTCTATTGACTTCATTGGGCTCAGGCTGGGGGCTGTGAAAGCTGGTCTTGTGTTGCACAGAAAGGGAATGGCTTTGGGACTGTATAGCTCCAGGGATTAGTTATACACAAAGAGCCTTTAACTTCTAGGTCAGTGCTCTGAACCCCTGCCAAGCTTCTGGCCAGTGAATGCTGTTGCCCTTTGTACAGAGGCAGCTGATGAATGAGTTTGACAGTTCTTGGCGTGGTCCTAAACAGAAAATGTCCATATCATTGCAAGGCCAGCCTCCTGTGCCCTCCTTTAGGAATCAAGGGGACTTGTAAGGTCCCCATCATTTTGCTGCTGGCAGTTTTCCCAGGTGTGTGGTACTTGCTTACAGGGAGCACAGAAGTGCCTGGCCTTTGAAGAAAGATGCCTCTACTTATTTGTCTGACCACTGCTGTGGTCTGGACAATGTATTCCTGCTTAGCCTCTGTGATAAACAGAATAAATGAGCAGCTGTAAGGACTGTATTCCTGACCAATCCATGTTGATAGCTGTGCCTCCTCCTGGACAATCCCTGTTGCTGTCTCCACCCCAACAGATAGAACCTGAGCTGTGTATACATCCTTGCAGCTCTAGGTGTGTACTGGATCCCTGAGTTGATGCTCTTTGAGTTGATATTCACTTTCCCCTGCTCAGACATAGTGTGAACTTCCCTGATTTAGCTCTGTTTTGAAGAAGCATTGGACAATTCCATTTGGCTTGTAGCCTGCTCATCCTCCTCACTGGGAAGGGTTGGACACAGTGGTAGTGTGGTGTTGAGAGGAATCACATCCAGGCTGTTTGCCTGGAATTGCTTTTTGGCACTTGAAAGTTCACATGAGTACTTTTCCCACTTATTTTCCACTGGTTTCCATCCCATCCAGTATTTCCCCTTGCTGGTACCATCTATCTGTCTCAAAACCAGTCCAGCGTTTTGGACTAGCAAGCTATGTGTGAGTCTGCCTGTGAGTGACTTTCCCCACCATGCATAACTGATTTATTTTAAAAGTATAGGATGTCACAGAAATAGGGACAGGGGAGGACGCTTGTGTGGCAGCTGAAAGGCCTTTCCAGGAGGGGCAGGTCTCTCCAAGCAAAAGATCCTGAAGATAAATCAGCACAATGAAATAGGTTGGTTGCTACGAAGATCAAGGTAATTGGAGGGAAGCGATGGCTAAGTGGGAATCCAAAGAAGGTTGCAGAGCTGATCACAGGATTCAACACCCACTAAATTGGTGAAAACATCTGAGCCATCCTGCAGTTTTCTACTGCTTGGTTTATTCACCTCCAACCAGCCAGCTATCAATGTTGTCAAATTGCAGGCAAATCTCAGAGCCCAGACTGAAAAATTGCAGGCTGAAAATCTACAGGCACTCCTAGGGAAGGACTGGCTTTTTGTAATGTGTATCTATGCCCTGGAGGAGGAAACCTGGAGTGTAGACCTCTAGGGATGGCTTTAAACCAGCTTGAGGGTCTGAGAGGAGAAGATTATTTTGGTTCAGGGTTAGAAATATCAATAACAACTTGTGGGTTTTTCCTGTGTCACTGAAACCCACACGAGCTGCAATTTGGATGACACTAGGATGGCAATGTAAGACACCTCCAGAGGAGCTGATGATCTTTGTGGGTCCCTTCCAACCCAAGATATTCAGAATATTCCAAGATCCAGTGGCATAGCTGTGTGAGGGGGAAACCATTCAAATTTTGATGGGAAAAAGAAAACACCTGAGAAAATGTTAAAGACACATCTGTGCAAACCACAGCCCCTGATCCTGCCACAGCATCATGAAGATGGGAAAGACACAGATCCAAATTATCTACTCTGGACTGGGAAGCCAAGAGATGAGGGGTGGGACAGGGCTAATGCAGTATGGTCACTCAGAGTCCAAAGCCACAGAGCAGTTTTCTCCTTCCTCATGGAAAGAACATCTACTTATGCTTTCAATGTGTGGGAAAGTCTCCCCAGCAAGAAGAGAAGTCTCCCTTTAGCCTCATTCCCTTTGGAAAGAGACTTAGTGCTGTGGGTCCCACCAAGAAGCATTGAACCACTTGGCTGGTTCCAGTCACGGTCAGGAGGGAGGGAGATGTCTCCCAGGAATTGACATGCCCATGGATTTTGCAAGCATGGGGCTGGGTGGAAAGAAGAATCTCTATGAGAGCCTGTAATGAAGGGGAGACAAAGTCACTGGGCACAAAAAAGCCCTGTGCAAGAGCAATGAACATAAACGTGACTCATAAATGTGTCAGTCACATTTGTCTACAGGGCTTAGCCACAGAAGCCAAGAGAGGAGGGATTTTGACTTTATGAAGAACTGGTTTCCTTATTTTCATTAAAATTTTCTAGTCTGGCACATCTTTTTTGGAGTGAGCTTCACATAAGCACACGACTCTGGGAGCAGTGAGTTGCCATCTGCTCCATCTCCCTGGTAGCTGATGCTTCTTGTCCTCGAGTTCTTTCTGACACTGGCCCAGCCTCATGCAATGGCTCAAGTGTCACACACATCAGTCAGAGCTTTTCCTTAGAGAGGGGCAAAGAGCTGGGAATTTGCATTGCATTCAGAGCGGACTGAGAAGTCTTTCCCACATGCTGACTGGGGTGGGAACACTGCAGACACAGCAGCTCTGAATTTGGTTACAGTAGAATCCTGGATAGTGCATTTTTTGTTGCTAGTTTTTGCTCAGCTTGTGTTGCATTTGCCATCTGGCACTTTCTGCCTGGACTAATGAGAATTTTCATAGAATCAGAGCAACATTTAGTTTGGAAAAGATTTCTAACGTCATTGAATCCAACCATTAACCCAGCACTGTCAAGTCTGACACTAATCTGTGTCCCTAAGTGCTACATCTACACATCTTTTAAATCCTTCAGGGATGGTGACTCCACCACTGCCCTAAGATACCCATTCCAATGCTTGGCAAGCCTTTCAGTGAAGATTTTTTCTAATATCCAGTCTTAAGGTCCTCTGGTGCAATTTGAGGCATGTGCTGGGTTTAGATGTACTTCATTTGGGTTATTGATCCCAGCACATTTGTGGGGCAGAAGCCCTAATTGCTACATGACCATGCTCAGGTGTTTCTAATAACTCCCATTTTAAACATCCCAAGAATTAGAAGCAGTGTAAGGTTACAAGCAACGCTGACGACTGGTGGATGGCAGCACCATCTTGTGTTCACTTCTGGAGAAGGGACAGAGGCTTTTTTCTTCACTGAACAGGCTGCAGATTTTCAATCTCTTTGGCAGCTTTCCTGAGAAAAATAATAACTATTGGCAAACACTGAATCAACACAAGACAGAGGCATAAAGTCTAGGCCAGGTTCTATCTCCATTCCACCCAGGGTCTCCAAGTAGTACTTTTATATTTGGCAAATCACAGTTGATTAAAGGTGTGTGCCACTCATATCCCATGAGGTGCTTCAGCTTTCTTTGCATTCCTATCATAAATGGTCTGGCAAGTCACTACAACCACCCTTTAAAACCAGACATCTGATTATTTTTCCGACCTTGTAAAGTTTCAGTGCGTGGAGACTTTGCATTATCTAGTCTGATGAACTATATCTGGATTTGATTATCATGTTACTAAATCCAACCAGCAATTCCCTCCCAGAAAAAGCTCTTGAAACTATTAAAGACAGTTTTGGCCTCTTCAAAAAGCAGGGCACTGCCAGATTAAATCTTGCCTAGTCAACCTACACATATAAAAAAGTTGCTTACAGCAACATTTGTATTTGTCATTCTGTGTCATTCCTACAATGCTGTCACCTCAATGCCCTGTTTTTGACTTACACCTACACTAGACATTTGCAAGAGAAACCAGGTGACATTTGGCTAGAGTTGAAGCAGTGACAGATTTGCTGCTGGTTGCAAAATATGTGTGTCATAACCACTCTTTGGGAAAACTGTGAGATCAGAGACCATGGTTTTGAAGAAGGGACGAGACTGAGCATCGTTTACTCATTTATATGACCTGCTTTGAGGGATAATTAGGAATTCCCACTGTGGACCAGGTGCTCCTGGACACAAGCACACCACTACAGGTATATATACCCCATGTATAATTATGCAGATAAAACTGGTCAACGGTGCTGGAAATATTATTGGCCACTGCCAATGTTTGTGAAATATTAGAACATTCCCTGGCTTATTGAAAATAAATTTGCCAAGAAATAAATTTGGCTTATTTCTACTAAGTTACCTCCAAACCATTCCCACATTTGGCAATTAGTCTAGTCCAGGGACCATTCCCAGCTGGCAGTTTGCTCACGGCCTTCGGTCTGACTGGGTCAAGCCACAGAGTCAAGCCATGACATTCAAGGAGGTCCCAGTACATGGCAGCATCCCCTGGCACATTTATTTCACTCATTAGTGTGAATGATTTTAACTCCAGTGCACTGGAAAGATGGGAAATTTTATAATCCAGATGGAAAACAGGAGAGGTTGACATAGGGACAAGAAAAATGCAAACAAATACCATGAGTGAGAAGAAGGTTTTGTACTGGCATTTCCTGCCCTGCTTCCCACAAAGCCATACCAGTGTGGGAAAAGATAATACAGCTGGAGAACTTCTGGAAAAGTCTCCCCTTTCCAGCCACAGGGTTTGGGGATTGTGTTTAATGACATGGGCACCTCAAGGAGAGGGCTAAAGAGTTTAGAAAGATATAAGATGTGATATAAATTGTCATATTTCCCAGCCGTGCAGCTCTTGCACAGGCAGCACACAGGAGATTCAGAGAGAAAAAAGTCAATTGTGACCCTCCCTGAGTACATGATCATAGAATCATAGGATCATGAACAAGGCCTCACTGAGTCCAACTACTTAATCATGAAACAGTTCAGGGGGATGTGAGTGCCCTGTTGTGTTGTCCTGAGCAGGGATGGTAGCTTTTGCTCCCGCTGACCTCAGAGGAGGCCTGGAATCATGCATGATTCCCACCCTGTGGATCTGAGATGAGAAAAACTTTGCTCATCCATCTTGAGGCTTCTCTGCAGGGAATCGTGTGAGGGTTGGGAACTATTGGTGAGGCCTCTCAGCAGCAGGAAATGAGCTGTGATTTCCAGCTGATTTTATTGTTACCAACAAATGGCTGTTAGATAAAAATTACTTCCTTTCATACCCGACCTCAAATGGATACAGCAGCTGTACAAGTGGATGTATAGAACAGACTCAGACAACTTCAGTACTCAGGAATCATGGTTCCAGGCATAAAAATGCCCCAGATTTAATACATCACAGCAATTACTGTCAAATCAGTGCAGTGGATATTCACTCTAATTTCTAGACACGCTCACAACTGATATTCTTCTGCATTTACCTTCTATGCATATTTTAGCAAATGAGTTTTCTGGCAGAAAACTCCACTCAAACAACTAATTAAAGCAACTCATTTGGAGAGCAGATTTCAAATGTACAAGAATCAAACAGGCACACTGGAAATGTGCTTTAAGTGCAACACTGATCCAGGTGGGCACAATAAAAATGCTGTGAGCAAACTTGATGGGGCTTACAGACCCACAAGGATGGGCACAAATCAGCAGGCTTGGTCACTCAGAGCTACAAAGCATCTTCTTTAATTCCTTGTTTTCTCAGGAAAAATCTTTGTAAAAAAGCTCCAGCAGCAGGTTGTGGTCTTAGAGCTATTTTCAACAAAAGGGAATCAGATCCCAGTTAATATGGTCCACAGTCAGACTGAGTTGTGACAGTTGAGTGCTGCTTGTGGAAGAATTACAAATAATTCAAGGGAATTGGGCAATGCCTGACCATCAGCTGGGATTCGACTCTGAAGAAAAATCACCATCTGCTGATTCCAAGAACAAGGGAACAAGGGAACAAGGGAAAGAGGGAAAGAGGGAAAGAAGCTATTTAAATTGCTGGCCATGTGTTCTCTGTGTAGCTCATACTGTCCTCAACTTTACAGAAATTTGGAAAGGATCAGCTTCTTTCAGAGAAGCTCTTCTCTTCCCCCTTCAGGATTCTGTGAACCTTTGAGGCTCTAATAGATCAAACAAAGAGATGTGGAGTAATCTGGCAGTACAAAGATGGTTTTTGAATTGCCACAAACAAGCACATTTTAATCATATCTGTCTGGTTGTGTTCATAGCAAGAAATTGCACAAGACCTGGACTGCAATGGTTCAGTTACAAGAATAATTAAAAAAACCCAAAAAACAAACAAAAAAAACCCTAAACTAAACTCTTGCTGGCTGAGGTTCTTCCAGACAACTTCCACCATCCAAAACACAGCATGGGTCAAAGGGCAATTCAAAGGTTAGTTTTGATGGGACCTTTCTTTAATGTGAAAGAGTTGCACTTGATGGAGATTAACAGGTTGTTTTCTGGGACCTCAGGGCCACAGGAAGAGCCCTGACCATGGTGACCTTCCTTGCAGGCACTCTCCTTTTTCTGCTTATTAATTTTGTTTTCAGTAGACCCAGAAGCTGAATGGAGCACAACAAAAAAAGATAAGCAAAGAAGAAATCAGAGAACAAGATTGTTAAGTCTTATTTAACTAGAAAAGGAGGAGGAAAATGAAGACTGAAATATTTTCTTTACTGATATTGGTTTCAATGCAGTGTCTGGGGTGGTATTTTTAGGGGTGCACTGCATTACATGAAGTCTGCTTCTTAAGTCTTGTTTATGTCCTAAATTCAGCTCAGGTGCTTGAAGTTCAATTGCTTTTTCCTCTTGATGGTACAGAATGGCAGAATCTGTTAGATTTGTGTTTTAGGTGGCCATAATCACTTACTGAAGGTATTAAATAGCCATGTTGACAGAGTTAGTGTTTAACTTTAGGAGAAAGGTAATTATCCAGGTGATTGAAGTTAGGCTCATGATCAGGCTGCTATCCTGAACTGGAGTCAGAGTTCCACCCCTCTCCTGGCTGCTCTCTGCTATTCCTTCTTTCCTTTGTCAGGAAAGCACTGACATGAGTATTTTGAGAAGGAAAAGGTGACTACAGATGGGTATTTCTGGATCTGTTATTTTCTATGCAAAGAGTTAAGGAAAGAACAATTTAGAGCCAGTACAGTAGCACCAAATATGGTTGAGAGTAGTCCCCCTGAAGTCTTTCTCTGAAATGTGACTGGAAGTTGGTTGATTGTGAGCCAGCTCTGTCTTGGAGAGCCTTCTTTCATGCCATTGTTTGGGTTTGAACTTGTCCCTTCTTTATTTTTGAATCTGACTCAAGCATACACAAGGGTGATCAACTTGCAATGTGGTTTTCTGTTGCAGAGAAAAAAAAGTTCTGTGAACTATAAAAAAAAAGAAAAGGCTGGTGCCATTGCCATGGGAATAAGTTGTAGTTACAAGGAAGAGGGGTTCTGAGAAAATAGGACATTTCTCTGGCACTCAAGAATTAAAAAGTTCATAAGAAGTTTTCTGCAAGACCCTCCGTTGCTAACAAGCTCAGACTAGCAATGAGCAAATCTTTACAATTTTAGCTTGTTTTATACTTTAAAAAAAATTATTTCACCCTCTTCTCAATCTGAGGAGAACCAATTCAGGATCAAAGTACCAAGCCTAAATAACTCTCCATCAGGAGCAGCTTATAGTGGACATGAATCTTGGATTTAGATTTATCTCTGTGCTCAGGCAGGGCTGCAAATAAAACCCAAGGGCTTTAGTAACTAAACACCAGGAATTCATTAGATGAAAACAAAGCATGTAGTTATTCCTGGAAATAGAGTGTTCCCTTTAACCAGAAGAGATGTTAGTTCCAGGTTTTGGCTAAATAGGGCTGCCTAAAAGTGAAGAGTGTTTTAGACCAGCAAAGGGAAGATTTAGAGTGAGACCATCACCCAGTCAGGCTAATTAAATGCAAATAAAGACAGATGTTGCAAAAGAATAAGCTACAAAGATCAGTAATGAGATGGCTGCTCAAAGCACTCCTCAAATAGCTGTGACTGAAAAATGAGTTGGTGAAAATTATAAGTCTGTGCACAGAAAATTCTTAAGCAGAAGATGCTGTGATAGTTTTTTTCCTTTCCACTATTTTGATTTTTAGCTGGCTCCAGAGCTCAAACATCCAGATGCTGGATGTACAGTTCTGGAGCTTCTGTCTTCGCATATATGAATTAATATGTATGGAAAAATGAAAAACATGATTTCTTATGTTCCAGTTATGTTTAGAGAGTCCTTCCAAGTCTATTCTGAGTTTTTATAGATATACAGAGAGGGAGGGAGTAGACCTGTGCCAGTGAGCTTTGTGTAATTACCTTTTGCCACATCACCTACAGTGACTTCAGGTTTACAGTTTCTTGAAAGAAGTTAAGCATCTCAATATTCTGACAATATAAAGCAGTTAGTTACAGCTGGTATTGACATTATATCTAATTACACAAAACCAGTCTTTCTAAGTAGACAGCAGCTTTGAAGGCTTTGAAACACCACTGGGAAACACAAAACACATGGATTTAGTAGAACTTGGGCTGTGTTCTAATCCCATCGTGAGTAAATTTGATCTTATTTTACCTGGGGACCTGGATATCTAGAGGGTTCAGTGATGGGTTTTGTAGATGACAGGCCCCTCCATTCTCTAAGCACTGCAGAACACATCATTCATGCATGGGGAAGGCAAGACGCTTATGAGAAGGGCTGAAGAAGTCAGATGGCATTTTGAGTTCTCATGTGTGATTCCTTCATTGAGTTAAAATCTGGCTGTGCTCCTTGTGCACCCAAAAGTTGTCAGTTCTGTTTCTTTTCCATCATTGTACATGCCTTTTGCTTGTCTGATTTTCTCTGCATCTTCAGAATTTGTTTACAGACATCCACATTTAAAGAGATTAAAAGGAAATACTGAATAATTCATTCAAATGAAGAATTGAACTGCAGTGACCTTTATGTTAATAAAAGTGCCGCTTTCCTCTGTGCAAACACTTTAGCCTATGCAAAGCAGGGAATTCACTGCATCTGTTGAATTCACAAGTGGGTTGTTTTTTTTTTTTTGTTTCTGTTTGTTTTGTTTTAAATAACTGCCTAATAGCTGGAACCAGCATTGTGTTCTTCCTGCTGACTCACTGGTTTGTAAAAGCTCTACGATGAGTGTGACATCTTTAAACACCACAGAATATACTGTTTCCTTTCAGCCGGGCATAATCTGCAATGATTCAACTCCTGTAAAAGAACCATGTGGGGAAAAGTATCCCAGCTGAATACATCACCCTCCATACCTCCAGCCTCTGTGCCTTGCACCTGATGGTGCTGCTGTGCCATTCAAATGCTACTCACTATGGCAATCCATGAAAAGATTCTGCCTTTGTTTCAAAAATAGTGCAATGAATGTGGAATTTAGCTGAGGCAAAAGAGTCCATGCTCATTAAAGTGGATAATTCCAGTTCTTGCCTCTGCTAGGATGTGGCATGTACTGACACTAACTACAAAGTGCTTATATAGGGGTTGTGATCCAGAGGGGCCTGGACAGGCTGGAGAGGTGGGTCTCTGCAAACCTGGTGAAGTTCAAAAAGGCCAAGTGCAAGGTCCTGGGTTGAGGCAATCCCAAGCACAAACACATGGTGGAGGGCGAACAGATTGAGAGTAGCCCTGAGGAGAAAAACTTGGGGTGCTGGTGGATGAGAAGCTCAGAATGTCTGGGTAATGTGCACTCACAACCTGAAAGCTCCGCCACATCCTAAGCTGCATCTCAAGTGTGACCAGCAGGACGTGGGAGGGGATTCTGGGCCTCTGCTCTGTCCTGATGAGATTCTACCCTCAGTGCCGCTTTCAGTTCTGGAGCCCCCAGCACAGGAAGGATGTGGAGCTTTTGGAGTGAGTCCAGAAGAGGTCATGAAGATGCTTAAAGGGCTGCAGCCTGTCTGGAGCCAGGCTGGGAGAGCTGGCAGTGTTCACATGGAGAAGGCTCCAGAAAGACCCCAGAGTCCCTTCCAGGGCCTAAAGGGGCTCCAGGAGAGCTGGAGAGGGACTTGGGACAAGGCATGGAGTGAAAGGACAAGGGGGAATGGCTGTAAACTAAAAGAGAGCAGGTTTACATTAGATATTAGAAAGAAATTCATTATTGTGTAATAAATGGAATTGATTTGTGCTAACTAAATTGTAACTGTTATTAAAGTTTTATTAGAAACTATGAGGAATCAGTTTTATAAAGCAAATGTACCACTTTTGCAGATGTTACATGTCAAAATTAAGGTACAGGATGCAGTTTAGAAGATAAATGGCGTCTCAAGACCAAAATGGCCTTGAGATGGACCAAAATTTGAACGAATTTAGGCATTGGGCCTTAAGATTAGTAAATATAAGGCTAATTAGTAGACTAACATAACACAATGCTTAGTACACATGCACAAACCTGTAAGGTTATCCAAAGGACAATGAGGAAGAGGAGAAGCCTTCGCCAAAAGACCACCGAAAGAAGACTAAAGACCCACTAACAACAAGTGAGGCATGCGCCATGAAGAAAAGTGACGTAAAGTCAGAAAAATCAGAAATAGGAGGAAACTTAAGGGAAACCTTAATGAATATGTATAACCATACAGTATGTAAGTTTAGCTTGAAGTGCTTTTTTTTGTACGTGAAGTGGGGTGAGAAACACCCCCTGTACCCCAGTCAGTTTTGCTTATGCCTTAAACATTTGTTAACACTGGCCAATTATATTCACATATATATATATAAATAAATGTATATCATAATATATCTATTAAATGGTACCTTTTTACTAAATTGTGTTATTTTATTATTTTATATTCAATTCATAAAAGTATATTATCAATCAATTAGATTGAATGTTTGTGAGGGTGGGGAAGCCTTGGAACAGAGTGCCCAGAGAAGCTGTGGCTGCACCATCCCTGGAAGTGTCCAAGGCCAGGTTGGACAGGGCTTGGAGCAACCTGGGATAGTGGAAGGTGTCTCTGCCCATGGTATGGGGTGGAACAAAGTGGTCTATAAGGTCCTTTCCAACATAACTATAAGATTTTACATAGGGAAACCATTATAATGTAGTATATTGTTTGAACGTATCAAACAGTGAAAGGTGAAAAATCCACACACTAATTAAACCCCATATCACAGCCTGGAAAAAAGCACCTAGATGTAAACTATGTGCAAGACTGAGTATTCATGGAGAACAGAGGCTGATTTTGAGGTTTTCTTTGGTTTTTTTTTGTTTTTTTGTTTTTTTGTTTTTTTATTTGCTGTCTAATTTAGGGGAAGTCTTTCTGTGGTCATCATGGAAAAAGGGAGACTGTCTGGGAATACTGGGTGCTGCAGGCTTCTCTTGCTAAGTGCTGGCGATGGACCGGGAAGTACCTTGTTTTGCTTGGGCAGCTTTGGAGAAGGGCTGAGGGGGCTGGTAGGCACAGGATGTGATCCACTTTGCCATCTTTAGTGTGGCTCTTGTGACTTTTATGCATTACATGCCGTCGTGTCAGGCTGTAGGTTCCGGAGTGCTAGTGCGTGGACTTAGTTCCCGCGTGGTGTGTCTATGAAAGGGTGGAAAAGGGCAAGTAGGTGGTGGCTCAGCAAGAAATGCTGAGTGTGCTGCACCTACGACCATACCATCCTGAGGACGCCCGATCCCGTCTGATCTCGAGAAGCTAAGCAGCGTCGGGCCCGGTTAGTACTTGGATGGGAGACCGCCTGGGAATACCGGGTGCTGTAGGCCTTTTTTTGCGTTGTGCTGACGTCTGGAATGAAAGTTGCCTTATTTTGGTGCGGAGCCTTGGCGAGGGGGAAGAAAGCAAGGACACGCGTGGCTTGTGTTCCTTTTGTGGCTTGTGTGCCTTGCTTCTTGAGGCTTTTGTGCTTTGTGTGCCTTGTGTATGCTGTGTGGTGTTGGGGCTGGCTGTCGGTTCTGCTGTTGCCATGGGCAGCCCTGGTGCCCGCGGGGTTTGTTTGTGAGGGTGTGGGGCAGGGCGGGAAGGTGAGCGCTGCTGAGGGTGCTTGCGGTGCCTACGGCCATAGAATCCTGAGAACGCCCGATCCCGTCTGATCTCGGAAGTCTAAGCAGGGTCGGGAAGGTTAGTATTTGGATGGGAGACCGCCTGGGAATACCGAGTGCTGTAGGCCTTTTTTTTTTTTTTTTGCTTTGTGCTGACGTCTGGAATGAAAGTTGCCTTGTTTTGGTGCGGAGTCTTGGCGAGGGGGAAGAAAGCAAGGACACGCGTGGCTTGTGTTCCTTTTGTGGCTTGTGTGCCTTGCTTCTTGAGGCTTTTGTGCTTTGTGTGCCTTGTGTATGCTGTGTGGTGTTGGGGCTGGCTGTCGGTTCTGCTGTTGCCATGGGCAGCCCTGGTGCCCGAGCTGTTTGTTTGTGAGGGTGTGGGGCAGGGCGGGAAGGTGAGCGCTGCTGAGGGTGCTGGTGGTGCCTACGGCCATACCACCCTGAGAACGCCCGATCCCGTCTGATCTCAGAAGTCTAAGCAGGGTCGGGAAGGTTAGTATTTGGATGGGAGACCGCCTGGGAATACCGAGTGCTGTAGGCCTTTTTTTTTTTTTTTTTGTTTTGCGCTGACGTCTGGAATGAAAGTTGCCTTGCTTTGGTGCGGAGTCTTGGCGAGGGGGAAGAAAGCAAGGACACGCGTGGCTTGTGTTCCTTTTGTGGCTTGTGTGCCTTGCTTCTTGAGGCTTTTGTGCTTTGTGTGCCTTGTGTGTGCTGTGTGGTGTTGGGGCCAGCTGTCGGTTCTGCTGTTGCCATGGGCAGCCCTGGTGCCCGAGGGGTTTGTTTGTGAGGGTGTGGGGCAGGGCGGGAAGGTGAGCGCTGCTGAGGGTGCTTGCGGTGCCTACGGCCATAGAATCCTGAGAACGCCCGATCCCGTCTGATCTCAGAAGTCTAAGCAGGGTCGGGAAGGTTAGTATTTGGATGGGAGACCGCCTGGGAATACCGAGTGCTGTAGGCCTTTTTTTTTTTTTTTTGCTTTGTGCTGACGTCTGGAATGAAAGTTGCCTTGTTTTGGTGTGGAGCCTGTAGGTTTTCAAGCAAGGCGAGCACCCTAACTCAGAAGCCAGCACGGTGGCTCTCCTTGGCCACGCGGACCATTTACCCACAAGACATCAATGTGATGGATGGCGTAGAATGGCGTTTTATTGCAGGAGAATTTAACATTTTATAACCTAGGGTCATTGTGTTACTCTCATCTGCTTTCGTCACAGCTAGGTGCTATTGGCTAATTGCAGGGGTTATTACCATATTACAGAGAGGGGATTTACTAACTTTCTGTAACATCCCGAAGTCTTCCGAACTGCCATGCCCTAGACTACAACATATTCCCCTCTCTCTATGAATAACTAATTTGCTAGAATATAAGGTATATTAGTTTTAAAAAATTCTAATGTTATTTTCTATATACGTATCTCTAAACACTTTGTCTAACTTATCTATATTATAAAAGTTTTAAAAATGAATAATATAAACTTAAGTAAAATATAGGATACACTATACTTAACTAAAAAGCTAAAAGCTTATAAAATGGATACTACAGTTTTCATTAGTAAATATGAGGCACATGCGGTACCTAAGTGTATTTTTAGAGCATCTGTTGCCTTTCTATAAGCAGAATGTTAACTTTTTCTTGTTGGCTCTTAACAAAGGACACAAGCTTATTTAAAATACATGGTCCAAAGATTAGCACAAGTAAAATCATCACAACTGGTCCAATCAGGGTAGAGACCAGGGTGGTCAGCCACGGAGATTGGTCGAACCAAAATTAGAACCAGCTTTGCTGAGCTTCTCTCTCTCTGCCTTCCGTTGAGACAGCCTGTCTCGTAGCTCTGCCATGGTGTCTCTCACTACTCCGGTGTGGTCTGCGTAGAAGCAGCACTCTTCTTTCAGGGCGATACAGAGGCCTCCTTGCTGCATGAATAGAAGGTCGAGACCTGTTCTGCGAAACAACTTCAGAGAGTGAGGAGACTAACTTTTCTAAAAAGGATATGGATTTCTCAATTCTCTGTAGATCCTCATCTACAGTCATCTGTAGCTGAGAGAGACCCCGACTCTGGGTTACCAGGGTGGAGACACCCGTGGCTGCATCGGTCGCTCCCAAGCCAAGCAGCATTGCTATTGACAGTCCTGTCAGCAGCTCCCTTTTCTGAAGGCGGCCTGCTCACTCAAGGTACTGGTTCACTTCTTCTCTGGAGTGGTATAGGACCCTGGGGATGATAACAGCTAATACACAAAAGTCAACAGAGGAGTTAAAGCTTTGGGTATAAATGCAAGGGCTAGACTATTAAAACACTTGCCCTATGGAGTTGAAACTGAGATGCATACAGCCTGCCAGACCCCAGGTTACTTGCAGAAACTCGTCTGCTTTTGGTGGTGCTCACCTGTTACTCAGGACTATTGTTTTGTACCCCCAATAGCCACAAAACCAATACCCTGGTTGGTGGCAGTAGTCTTTGCCTGGGTTGGTGGCTGGGCTCAAACACATTGACTTTTGGCCAGTTCAATGTACCAGAGTGACCCATATGTTCTGTCACTTTTGGATGTTAGTTAGCAGACAGTTGGTCATGACTATAAATAGCACAATTACTATAAGCAGTTTACCATGTAAATGACACCATACTTGCAAACTCACAGGTAGAACTTTAATGTTAAATGAACTTTCAAAGATGCTTACACTACCTCTTGAAGGGGAAATAATTATACTTTATACTAACATAACAATTATTACACAGGCTAAACACTTTACCTTAAACTATTATTTAACTACTTTTAACACACGTGCTCTGGTATATATATAGTCTAAGCGTGAAAGCAATTTGCTGAAAGGGTAAACACACAACTACAATTTGCTTTATATACAGTTAGATGGAGTCTCTACACTTCTTAGATCTTCTACAGAATTTCTCTAACACGATTCAGTCCTGGAATGTTCACTGCTCCCGTGATGTCAGCTGGCAGCTGATCGGTGACTGATGGCTTTGATGTTCAAGTTGTTCTTCAGATCTTTCTAAATCTTAAAACAAAGGATAACTGAAAAATTGGTAGAGACACAACATCATAATAACAACATAAAAATTCTGTTGGCAACTGTCTGTATAGTGTTCAGACACAACTGTGTCCTGACAGGTCCACTTTTGATCCATGTCTGGAGTACCAAGGCTGTGTGGTGACTTCTCTGTTCACTGGATCTCATGTGTTCAGAGACAGACAGTCTGGTCAGATGAACAGGTGACCTTTTTGAACCTGCCAACAAAACACAGGCACTTCTCTCCTTGAAGTTAATGAATTACACTAATCAAAATGCTTTCAGGGCATCAATCTCCTCCGTTTTCTTAAAAAAAATAAAAATGAGATGTACTTCTGTTCAACATTAACACAAAACTATATACACAATTAGTAAGAACTTACAGCAGTTAAAAATCAATTAAATCATAAACATTATTAATAACATATGTAATATAAAACTACTGTTAATTACTAAAACACTGCACCAGCATCTCATAGTTAACAAACAAACAGAAACAAAAAATCATCAGTGAAGGATTGGATAATCACCTCCGGAAATGATTCTCCAAGCTCACTTTAAAATTGATCCAGCTGTCATATTAATAAGGTCAAATTGCTGAGTCAAAAAGTGACTCAAATACTGATTTGGTACAGAAAACATCTGGATCTGCTGGCAAACATTCTGTCCAGGTAAAGTCAAGGCTTGGCCAGGGCCTTAGGCTTTAAACTGGAAAGATGCCTCTTAACATATTTCTAGAATAAGGTTCTCAATAGCAGCAGCTATGAGATGCTTACAGCACAGCAAACTGTTAAAATGCATTTGGACAAAGCAAATGATCAGAAGCCTTAGGTACCAGACCAATTAAACCATACAACAGTTGGTTTAATCTGAAGCCTCCCCCATGGCAGCTGATCCTCAGCAATGGTACATTTTAAAATTCTGGAAACACTAAAAAATAAAAAAGCTATAACAAACGAAACTGCAGAGATTGCAACAACGCAGTAGAACTCCCGATGAAGTCAAGGGTGTCACAGACTGCATTCACTTCTATCCACAAGCAGGTGTTCATCAGTGTTCTATCACAGCTGTTTCAGTTGTAGTTATCTTCATTTCTCTAAGAAAAATAACTATACTTTGTAGTTTAGACAAGTGTCTCCAATACAACATAAAAAAATTTAAATTAAACAATATTTTAACCTAACAATAATTATTTATGACAAAAGGAAATAACAAAACTTAACTTTAAAAGAATATCCAAGTTATACAACTTAACTTAAAAACATTCAAGCTTAAACATAATAAAACTTGACTATTTTTAATTCTATTAACACTTTTTAAAACCACAAATCTCTTCTGTAGATAACATTAATTGGAAGGTTTTCTTAGAAGCTGTAAATCTCACCATATTTTAACTTTAGGTTTTAAAACTAATTATTGCAAGGTAACTTCTGTTAATATTTACTTTAAACATCTTTTTTTGAAAAGGGGCTTTTTAAACTTTCAAAGAATCACAATAATTTCTCTAGAAAATCCTAAAAACTGCAACTGCATAAATTCATAATTACTTAAAACACAAAATTAACTCTAAAAGGGTATATAAAAACATTTTGAAAACCCAATAAATCATGACTTTGTAACAAACTGGGTATTATCCCGGTGCTTTTTCTTAGAGAGGGAGCGGGGGGGGGTGAACTGCCCGCTCAGTTTCTGCAGCTCTGCTCTTATATTTACTCTCGCAGAGAGGAAAAACGGAGAGAGAGAGGAACAGTTTCTCTCTCGCTGTTAAACTCTCTGTCCCCCCTCAGACACCCAAACTGGGAATACTAATACATCTGGGGCAACCCAGGTGGCACATTCTGCTCTTATCTGACCCCAGTCTGTGAGAGGGGTATCTTCTCTCGGTTCTTTTTTAATGTGGAGGGGGGTATTCTTGTTTCTCTTTATTGTTTCTTCTTCTGAGGACTCAGGCTCTGACCACTCATCGCTAGTATCTCCTTCAGAGTCAGAGTTCGACTGGCTGGCTACTTCCTGTTTCCCGTGCCTTTTTGTTGGGCTCTGGCCCCGCCTGCCACCCCTGTGGGCGGGCCGTTCCCTCCCTCCTGGCTCTCCCCGCCTTTGGGTCCACCCTCCACTCCGCCTTTCACCCCACCTTTCACTTCGCCCTTCACTCGAGGCCCTGTTCTGCCCTCTGTTCTCCCCTCTTCTCCCTCCCTTTGCATTCCAATCTCTCTGTACTCATTCCCCACATTCTTCTCCACATTTCTTGTCTCTTTCAACCTCCCAACTGTCATTCTCTTGGGAACGGCGAGAAGAAACGACACAGACTCTCTAGGAGTCAATCAGGAGAATTTCTCTTAGTTTATTACTTCAGGTCTTTTTTATAGACCGATACGTGGAAAGTATAGGAAGGAAACTCTTATTGGTTAGCAAACTAATACATTACCATTATTGGTCAGTGGGGCACACCACCCCTCGACCTTCTCCTGCAAAGAAAACAAGGAACAGACAAACAGCACCTGCAAGGCTGTTTTCTGTCTCTGAGGATTGTTTTAAATCCTCCTTAAGATTTCACAGGCCACTTTCTCAGGCAAGACTGAGAAAGCTATGCGGCCTGTAATTTTCACAGGCACTGTGCTTCTGTTTCACAGTTAGCATTCGTACCCAACTGTGCCCATCTCTCAAGGCCAGCCTTTGTTCTTTGTTAAAGACATTTTTTTTCCGCTCCGTAACTTTTTTCTCAGCACCATCTTTCCCCTCTTACTTTCTCTGCCACATCTCTGGCTTCTTCTGTTAACTTTTTCCAAAAATCTTCTGCTATCCATTGTTTCTCTGAGAGCAGACAAGGATTTGGGGACCGAGGGGACTCCCGGGCCCCCCCCGGCTCAGCTGAGCTTCTCCCATCTGGGGGCTGTGAAATCTGAGTGGCCGCTCTGACCCCAAATTTCAAGTTGGCCAACATACAGTTCCTTGCCGCTCCCCAAATTTCTTTGGCAAGGGTTTTAGTACATCTGTCCCACACCTTAGGGTGGATAAACTTTACAAGCTAATTTATGACCCCAATATGCAAAAGCTGTGTAACAGCAAGCGTAAAATCCTTAGATATACAATCTACCCCCCACTGCTTATATAATTCAGATACGACCTTTATCAACGATTCCATCTTCGTTCAGGATGCAGGGACCTCTCCCTCTGCCCAGCTGTCCTGGCCGCTGCTTCTGTATTTCAGGGAATCCTCGCTTTCTGGGTTTGAATCCCGCTTTTCCTCCCGGGTTTCGGTACCATATGTAGATTTTCAAGCAAGGCAGACACCCTGGTTCAGAAGCCAGCACGGTGGCTCACCCTGGCCACACGGACCATAACCCACGAGACATCAATGGTGTTTATTGCAGGGGAATTTAACAGTTTATAACCTAGGGTTACTATGCTACTCCCATCTGCTTTCATCACAGCTAGGTGCTATTGGCTAATTGCAGGGGTCATTACTATATTATAGAGAGAGGGTTTACTAACTTTCCGTAACATCCCAAAGTCTTCTGAGCTACCATGCCCTACTGCTACAGGAGCCTTGGCGAGGGGGAAGAAAGCAAGGACACATGTGGCTGGTGTTCCTTTTGTGGCTTGTGTGCCTTGCTTCTTGAGGCTTTTGTGCTTTGTGTGCCTTGTGTGTGCTGTGTGGTGTTGGGGCTGGCTGTCGGTTCTGCTGTTGCCATGGGCAGCCCTGGTGCCCGAAGGGGTTTGTTTGTGAGGGTGTGGGGCAGGGCGGGAAGGTGAGCGCTGCTGAGGGTGCTTGTGGTGCCTACGGCCATAGAATCCTGAGAACGCCCGATCCCGTCTGATCTCAGAAGTCTAAGCAGGGTCAGGCCTGGTTAGTACTTGGAAGGGAGACCGCCTGGGAATACCGAGTACTGTAGGCCTTTTTTTTTTTGCTTTGTGCTGACATCTGGAATGAAAGTTGCCTTGCTTTGGTGCGGAGTCTTGGTGAGGGGGAGGAAAGCGTGGGCACGCGTGGCTTGTATGCCTTTAGTGTTATGTGCTTTCTGGGCCTTGCGTGCCTTTGCGGGCATGGCTTTTTTTTATTTTTTTTTTTTTTTGCCTGCGTGGCTTGGGCGTTGTTAGGTTCGGCTCCAGGTTCCGGGGTAGTGGTGGCTGCCTCTGGTTCCCGCGCCGAATGAGTGAGGGCGGGAAGGTGGTGGCTTGAGCTCGAGAGCGCTGCCGGAGGCTACTGTGGTGCCTACGGCCATAGCACCCTGAGAACGCCCGATCCCGTCTGTGATAGATGGGAGAGCGCCCGGGAATTTCGGGTACTGTTGACCTTTTATTCCTGTGCGCTGGCGACGGGATGGAAAGCCTCTCCTTTTGCCTGCGCCACCGTGGCCAGGAGGAGGATGGCGAGTTGATGCGTGGTTGTGGGGCTTGTGTGCCTTGCCTGGTGTGGCTTTTTGTGCCTCGTGTGGCCGGTGTGGTGTTAGGTGCGGCTGCGGCTTCCGGGCGGTGGTGGGTGCGTGCGGTACCTGTGGCGAGTGAGTGAGGGCGAGAAGGTGGCGCGCCTCGCGCTCAAGAGGGTTGCCGGAGGTAACTCTGGTGCCTCCGGCTGGACCGGCCTGATGGCGCCCGACGCCAGAGGGTGTCGGAAGCTAAGCAGGATGGGGTCCGGTTAGTACATGGATGGGAGACCGCCATGGAAAACCAGGTTGCCGGTAGGCTGCTTTTGCTTGCTGCATGCCGGCGGCGGGAATGAAAGTTGCCTTTTTTTTTCTGCGGAGCCTTGGCGAGGGGGAGGAAAGCGTGGGCACGCGTGGCTTGTATGCCTTTAGTGTTATGTGCTTTCTGGGCCTTGCGTGCCTTTGCGGGCATGGCTTTTTTTTATTTTTTTTTTTTTTGCCTGCGTGGCTTGGGCGTTGTTAGGTTCGGCTCCAGGTTCCGGGGTAGTGGTGGCTGCCTCTGGTTCCCGCGCCGAATGAGTGAGGGCGGGAAGGTGGTGGCTTGAGCTCGAGAGCGCTGCCGGAGGCTACTGTGGTGCCTACGGCCATAGCACCCTGAGAACGCCCGATCCCGTCTGTGATAGATGGGAGAGCGCCCGGGAATTTCGGGTACTGTTGACCTTTTATTCCTGTGCGCTGGCGACGGGATGGAAAGCCTCTCCTTTTGCCTGCGCCACCGTGGCCAGGAGGAGGATGGCGAGTTGATGCGTGGTTGTGGGGCTTGTGTGCCTTGCCTGGTGTGGCTTCTTGTGCCTCGTGTGGCCGGTGTGGTGTTAGGTGCGGCTGCGGCTTCCGGTGCGGCGGTGGGTGCGTGCGGTACCCGTGGCGAGTGAGTGAGGGCGAGAAGGTGGCGCGCCTCGCGCTCAAGAGGGTTGCCGGAGGTAACTCTGGTGCCTCCGGCTGGACCGGCCTGATGGCGCCCGACGCCAGAGGGTGTCGGAAGCTAAGCAGGATGGGGTCCGGTTAGTACATGGATGGGAGACCGCCATGGAAAACCAGGTTGCCGGTAGGCTGCTTTTGCTTGCTGCATGCCGGCGGCGGGAATGAAAGTTGCCTTTTTTTTTCTGCGGAGCCTTGGCGAGGGGGAGGAAAGCGTGGGCACGCGTGGCTTGTATGCCTTTAGTGTTATGTGCTTTCTGGGCCTTGCGTGCCTTTGCGGGCATGGCTTTTTTTTTTTTTTTTTTTTTTTTGCCTGCGTGGCTTGGGCGTTGTTAGGTTCGGCTCCAGGTTCCGGGGTAGTGGTGGCTGCCTCTGGTTCCCGCGCCGAATGAGTGAGGGCGGGAAGGTGGTGGCTTGAGCTCGAGAGCGCTGCCGGAGGCTACTGTGGTGCCTACGGCCATAGCACCCTGAGAACGCCCGATCCCGTCTGTGATAGATGGGAGAGCGCCCGGGAATTTCGGGTACTGTTGACCTTTTATTCCTGTGCGCTGGCGACGGGATGGAAAGCCTCTCCTTTTGCCTGCGCCACCGTGGCCAGGAGGAGGATGGCGAGTTGATGCGTGGTTGTGGGGCTTGTGTGCCTTGCCTGGTGTGGCTTCTTGTGCCTCGTGTGGCCGGTGTGGTGTTAGGTGCGGCTGCGGCTTCCGGTGCGGCGGTGGGTGCGTGCGGTACCCGTGGCGAGTGAGTGAGGGCGAGAAGGTGGCGCGCCTCGCGCTCAAGAGGGTTGCCGGAGGTAACTCTGGTGCCTCCGGCTGGACCGGCCTGATGGCGCCCGACGCCAGAGGGTGTCGGAAGCTAAGCAGGATGGGGTCCGGTTAGTACATGGATGGGAGACCGCCATGGAAAACCAGGTTGCCGGTAGGCTGCTTTTGCTTGCTGCATGCCGGCGGCGGGAATGAAAGTTGCCTTTTTTTTTCTGCGGAGCCTTGGCGAGGGGGAGGAAAGCGTGGGCACGCGTGGCTTGTATGCCTTTAGTGTTATGTGCTTTCTGGGCCTTGCGTGCCTTTGCGGGCATGGCTTTTTTTTATTTTTTTTTTTTTTTGCCTGCGTGGCTTGGGCGTTGTTAGGTTCGGCTCCAGGTTCCGGGGTAGTGGTGGCTGCCTCTGGTTCCCGCGCCGAATGAGTGAGGGCGGGAAGGTGGTGGCTTGAGCTCGAGAGCGCTGCCGGAGGCTACTGTGGTGCCTACGGCCATAGCACCCTGAGAACGCCCGATCCCGTCTGTGATAGATGGGAGAGCGCCCGGGAATTTCGGGTACTGTTGACCTTTTATTGCTGTGCGCTGGCGACGGGACGGAAAGCCTCTCCTTTTGCCTGCGCCACCGTGGCCAGGAGGAGGATGGCGAGTTGATGCGTGGTTGTGGGGCTTGTGTGCCTTGCCTGGTGTGGCTTCTTGTGCCTCGTGTGGCCGGTGTGGTGTTAGGTGCGGCTGCGGCTTCCGGTGCGGCGGTGGGTGCGTGCGGTACCCGTGGCGAGTGAGTGAGGGCGAGAAGGTGGCGCGCCTCGCGCTCAAGAGGGTTGCCGGAGGTAACTCTGGTGCCTCCGGCTGGACCGGCCTGATGGCGCCCGACGCCAGAGGGTGTCGGAAGCTAAGCAGGATGGGGTCCGGTTAGTACATGGATGGGAGACCGCCATGGAAAACCAGGTTGCCGGTAGGCTGCTTTTGCTTGCTGCATGCCGGCGGCGGGAATGAAAGTTGCCTTTTTTTTTCTGCGGAGCCTTGGCGAGGGGGAGGAAAGCGTGGGCACGCGTGGCTTGTATGCCTTTAGTGTTATGTGCTTTCTGGGCCTTGCGTGCCTTTGCGGGCATGGCTTTTTTTTATTTCTTTTTTTTTTTGCCTGCGTGGCTTGGGCCTTGTTAGGTTCGGCTCCAGGTTCCGGGGTAGTGGTGGCTGCCTCTGGTTCCCGCGCCGAATGAGTGAGGGCGGGAAGGTGGTGGCTTGAGCTCGAGAGCGCTGCCGGAGGCTACTGTGGTGCCTACGGCCATAGCACCCTGAGAACGCCCGATCCCGTCTGTGATAGATGGGAGAGCGCCCGGGAATTTCGGGTACTGTTGACCTTTTATTCCTGTGCGCTGGCGACGGGATGGAAAGCCTCTCCTTTTGCCTGCGCCACCGTGGCCAGGAGGAGGAGGGCGAGTTGATGCGTGGTTGTGGGGCTTGTGTGCCTTGCCTGGTGTGGCTTTTTGTGCCTCGTGTGGCCGGTGTGGTGTTAGGTGCGGCTGCGGCTTCCGGTGCGGCGGTGGGTGCGTGCGGTACCCGTGGCGAGTGAGTGAGGGCGAGAAGGTGGCGCGCCTCGCGCTCAAGAGGGTTGCCGGAGGTAACTCTGGTGCCTCCGGCTGGACCGGCCTGATGGCGCCCGACGCCAGAGGGTGTCGGAAGCTAAGCAGGATGGGGTCCGGTTAGTACATGGATGGGAGACCGCCATGGAAAACCAGGTTGCCGGTAGGCTGCTTTTGCTTGCTGCATGCCGGCGGCGGGAATGAAAGTTGCCTTTTTTTTTCTGCGGAGCCTTGGCGAGGGGGAGGAAAGCGTGGGCACGCGTGGCTTGTATGCCTTTAGTGTTATGTGCTTTCTGGGCCTTGCGTGCCTTTGCGGGCATGGCTTTTTTTTATTTTTTTTTTTTTTGCCTGCGTGGCTTGGGCGTTGTTAGGTTCGGCTCCAGGTTCCGGGGTAGTGGTGGCTGCCTCTGGTTCCCGCGCCGAATGAGTGAGGGCGGGAAGGTGGTGGCTTGAGCTCGAGAGCGCTGCCGGAGGCTACTGTGGTGCCTACGGCCATAGCACCCTGAGAACGCCCGATCCCGTCTGTGATAGATGGGAGAGCGCCCGGGAATTTCGGGTACTGTTGACCTTTTATTCCTGTGCGCTGGCGACGGGATGGAAAGCCTCTCCTTTTGCCTGCGCCACCGTGGCCAGGAGGAGGAGGGCGAGTTGATGCGTGGTTGTGGGCCTTGTGTGCCTTGCCTGGTGTGGCTTCTTGTGCCTCGTGTGGCCGGTGTGGTGTTAGGTGCGGCTGCGGCTTCCGGTGCGGCGGTGGGTGCGTGCGGTACCCGTGGCGAGTGAGTGAGGGCGAGAAGGTGGCGCGCCTCGCGCTCAAGAGGGTTGCCGGAGGTAACTCTGGTGCCTCCGGCTGGACCGGCCTGATGGCGCCCGACGCCAGAGGGTGTCGGAAGCTAAGCAGGATGGGGTCCGGTTAGTACATGGATGGGAGACCGCCATGGAAAACCAGGTTGCCGGTAGGCTGCTTTTGCTTGCTGCATGCCGGCGGCGGGAATGAAAGTTGCCTTTTTTTTTCTGCGGAGCCTTGGCGAGGGGGAGGAAAGCGTGGGCACGCGTGGCTTGTATGCCTTTAGTGTTATGTGCTTTCTGGGCCTTGCGTGCCTTTGCGGGCATGGCTTTTTTTTATTTTTTTTTTTTTTGCCTGCGTGGCTTGGGCGTTGTTAGGTTCGGCTCCAGGTTCCGGGGTAGTGGTGGCTGCCTCTGGTTCCCGCGCCGAATGAGTGAGGGCGGGAAGGTGGTGGCTTGAGCTCGAGAGCGCTGCCGGAGGCTACTGTGGTGCCTACGGCCATAGCACCCTGAGAACGCCCGATCCCGTCTGTGATAGATGGGAGAGCGCCCGGGAATTTCGGGTACTGTTGACCTTTTATTCCTGTGCGCTGGCGACGGGATGGAAAGCCTCTCCTTTTGCCTGCGCCACCGTGGCCAGGAGGAGGATGGCGAGTTGATGCGTGGTTGTGGGGCTTGTGTGCCTTGCCTGGTGTGGCTTTTTGTGCCTCGTGTGGCCGGTGTGGTGTTAGGTGCGGCTGCGGCTTCCGGTGCGGCGGTGGGTGCGTGCGGTACCCGTGGCGAGTGAGTGAGGGCGAGAAGGTGGCGCGCCTCGCGCTCAAGAGGGTTGCCGGAGGTAACTCTGGTGCCTCCGGCTGGACCGGCCTGATGGCGCCCGACGCCAGAGGGTGTCGGAAGCTAAGCAGGATGGGGTCCGGTTAGTACATGGATGGGAGACCGCCATGGAAAACCAGGTTGCCGGTAGGCTGCTTTTGCTTGCTGCATGCCGGCGGCGGGAATGAAAGTTGCCTTTTTTTTTCTGCGGAGCCTTGGCGAGGGGGAGGAAAGCGTGGGCACGCGTGGCTTGTATGCCTTTAGTGTTATGTGCTTTCTGGGCCTTGCGTGCCTTTGCGGGCATGGCTTTTTTTTATTTTTTTTTTTTTTGCCTGCGTGGCTTGGGCGTTGTTAGGTTCGGCTCCAGGTTCCGGGGTAGTGGTGGCTGCCTCTGGTTCCCGCGCCGAATGAGTGAGGGCGGGAAGGTGGTGGCTTGAGCTCGAGAGCGCTGCCGGAGGCTACTGTGGTGCCTACGGCCATAGCACCCTGAGAACGCCCGATCCCGTCTGTGATAGATGGGAGAGCGCCCGGGAATTTCGGGTACTGTTGACCTTTTATTCCTGTGCGCTGGCGACGGGATGGAAAGCCTCTCCTTTTGCCTGTGCCACCGTGGCCAGGAGGAGGATGGCGAGTTGATGCGTGGTTGTGGGGCTTGTGTGCCTTGCCTGGTGTGGCTTTTTGTGCCTCGTGTGGCCGGTGTGGTGTTAGGTGCGGCTGCGGCTTCCGGTGCGGCGGTGGGTGCGTGCGGTACCCGTGGCGAGTGAGTGAGGGCGAGAAGGTGGCGCGCCTCGCGCTCAAGAGGGTTGCCGGAGGTAACTCTGGTGCCTCCGGCTGGACCGGCCTGATGGCGCCCGACGCCAGAGGGTGTCGGAAGCTAAGCAGGATGGGGTCCGGTTAGTACATGGATGGGAGACCGCCATGGAAAACCAGGTTGCCGGTAGGCTGCTTTTGCTTGCTGCATGCCGGCGGCGGGAATGAAAGTTGCCTTTTTTTTTCTGCGGAGCCTTGGCGAGGGGGAGGAAAGCGTGGGCACGCGTGGCTTGTATGCCTTTAGTGTTATGTGCTTTCTGGGCCTTGCGTGCCTTTGCGGGCATGGCTTTTTTTTTTTTTTTTTTTTTTTGCCTGCGTGGCTTGGGCGTTGTTAGGTTCGGCTCCAGGTTCCGGGGTAGTGGTGGCTGCCTCTGGTTCCCGCGCCGAATGAGTGAGGGCGGGAAGGTGGTGGCTTGAGCTCGAGAGCGCTGCCGGAGGCTACTGTGGTGCCTACGGCCATAGCACCCTGAGAACGCCCGATCCCGTCTGTGATAGATGGGAGAGCGCCCGGGAATTTCGGGTACTGTTGACCTTTTATTCCTGTGCGCTGGCGACGGGATGGAAAGCCTCTCCTTTTGCCTGCGCCACCGTGGCCAGGAGGAGGATGGCGAGTTGATGCGTGGTTGTGGGCCTTGTGTGCCTTGCCTGGTGTGGCTTTTTGTGCCTCGTGTGGCCGGTGTGGTGTTAGGTGCGGCTGCGGCTTCCGGTGCGGCGGTGGGTGCGTGCGGTACCCGTGGCGAGTGAGTGAGGGCGAGAAGGTGGCGCGCCTCGCGCTCAAGAGGGTTGCCGGAGGTAACTCTGGTGCCTCCGGCTGGACCGGCCTGATGGCGCCCGACGCCAGAGGGTGTCGGAAGCTAAGCAGGATGGGGTCCGGTTAGTACATGGATGGGAGACCGCCATGGAAAACCAGGTTGCCGGTAGGCTGCTTTTGCTTGCTGCATGCCGGCGGCGGGAATGAAAGTTGCCTTTTTTTTTCTGCGGAGCCTTGGCGAGGGGGAGGAAAGCGTGGGCACGCGTGGCTTGTATGCCTTTAGTGTTATGTGCTTTCTGGGCCTTGCGTGCCTTTGCGGGCATGGCTTTTTTTTATTTTTTTTTTTTTTGCCTGCGTGGCTTGGGCGTTGTTAGGTTCGGCTCCAGGTTCCGGGGTAGTGGTGGCTGCCTCTGGTTCCCGCGCCGAATGAGTGAGGGCGGGAAGGTGGTGGCTTGAGCTCGAGAGCGCTGCCGGAGGCTACTGTGGTGCCTACGGCCATAGCACCCTGAGAACGCCCGATCCCGTCTGTGATAGATGGGAGAGCGCCCGGGAATTTCGGGTACTGTTGACCTTTTATTCCTGTGCGCTGGCGACGGGATGGAAAGCCTCTCCTTTTGCCTGCGCCACCGTGGCCAGGAGGAGGATGGCGAGTTGATGCGTGGTTGTGGGGCTTGTGTGCCTTGCCTGGTGTGGCTTCTTGTGCCTCGTGTGGCCGGTGTGGTGTTAGGTGCGGCTGCGGCTTCCGGTGCGGCGGTGGGTGCGTGCGGTACCCGTGGCGAGTGAGTGAGGGCGAGAAGGTGGCGCGCCTCGCGCTCAAGAGGGTTGCCGGAGGTAACTCTGGTGCCTCCGGCTGGACCGGCCTGATGGCGCCCGACGCCAGAGGGTGTCGGAAGCTAAGCAGGATGGGGTCCGGTTAGTACATGGATGGGAGACCGCCATGGAAAACCAGGTTGCCGGTAGGCTGCTTTTGCTTGCTGCATGCCGGCGGCGGGAATGAAAGTTGCCTTTTTTTTTCTGCGGAGCCTTGGCGAGGGGGAGGAAAGCGTGGGCACGCGTGGCTTGTATGCCTTTAGTGTTATGTGCTTTCTGGGCCTTGCGTGCCTTTGCGGGCATGGCTTTTTTTTATTTTTTTTTTTTTTGCCTGCGTGGCTTGGGCGTTGTTAGGTTCGGCTCCAGGTTCCGGGGTAGTGGTGGCTGCCTCTGGTTCCCGCGCCGAATGAGTGAGGGCGGGAAGGTGGTGGCTTGAGCTCGAGAGCGCTGCCGGAGGCTACTGTGGTGCCTACGGCCATAGCACCCTGAGAACGCCCGATCCCGTCTGTGATAGATGGGAGAGCGCCCGGGAATTTCGGGTACTGTTGACCTTTTATTCCTGTGCGCTGGCGACGGGATGGAAAGCCTCTCCTTTTGCCTGCGCCACCGTGGCCAGGAGGAGGATGGCGAGTTGATGCGTGGTTGTGGGCCTTGTGTGCCTTGCCTGGTGTGGCTTCTTGTGCCTCGTGTGGCCGGTGTGGTGTTAGGTGCGGCTGCGGCTTCCGGTGCGGCGGTGGGTGCGTGCGGTACCCGTGGCGAGTGAGTGAGGGCGAGAAGGTGGCGCGCCTCGCGCTCAAGAGGGTTGCCGGAGGTAACTCTGGTGCCTCCGGCTGGACCGGCCTGATGGCGCCCGACGCCAGAGGGTGTCGGAAGCTAAGCAGGATGGGGTCCGGTTAGTACATGGATGGGAGACCGCCATGGAAAACCAGGTTGCCGGTAGGCTGCTTTTGCTTGCTGCATGCCGGCGGCGGGAATGAAAGTTGCCTTTTTTTTTCTGCGGAGCCTTGGCGAGGGGGAGGAAAGCGTGGGCACGCGTGGCTTGTATGCCTTTAGTGTTATGTGCTTTCTGGGCCTTGCGTGCCTTTGCGGGCATGGCTTTTTTATTTTTTTTTTTTTTTTTTGCCTGCGTGGCTTGGGCGTTGTTAGGTTCGGCTCCAGGTTCCGGGGTAGTGGTGGCTGCCTCTGGTTCCCGCGCCGAATGAGTGAGGGCGGGAAGGTGGTGGCTTGAGCTCGAGAGCGCTGCCGGAGGCTACTGTGGTGCCTACGGCCATAGCACCCTGAGAACGCCCGATCCCGTCTGTGATAGATGGGAGAGCGCCCGGGAATTTCGGGTACTGTTGACCTTTTATTCCTGTGCGCTGGCGACGGGATGGAAAGCCTCTCCTTTTGCCTGTGCCACCGTGGCCAGGAGGAGGATGGCGAGTTGATGCGTGGTTGTGGGGCTTGTGTGCCTTGCCTGGTGTGGCTTTTTGTGCCTCGTGTGGCCGGTGTGGTGTTAGGTGCGGCTGCGGCTTCCGGTGCGGCGGTGGGTGCGTGCGGTACCCGTGGCGAGTGAGTGAGGGCGAGAAGGTGGCGCGCCTCGCGCTCAAGAGGGTTGCCGGAGGTAACTCTGGTGCCTCCGGCTGGACCGGCCTGATGGCGCCCGACGCCAGAGGGTGTCGGAAGCTAAGCAGGATGGGGTCCGGTTAGTACATGGATGGGAGACCGCCATGGAAAACCAGGTTGCCGGTAGGCTGCTTTTGCTTGCTGCATGCCGGCGGCGGGAATGAAAGTTGCCTTTTTTTTTCTGCGGAGCCTTGGCGAGGGGGAGGAAAGCGTGGGCACGCGTGGCTTGTATGCCTTTAGTGTTATGTGCTTTCTGGGCCTTGCGTGCCTTTGCGGGCATGGCTTTTTTTTATTTTTTTTTTTTTTTTTTTGCCTGCGTGGCTTGGGCGTTGTTAGGTTCGGCTCCAGGTTCCGGGGTAGTGGTGGCTGCCTCTGGTTCCCGCGCCGAATGAGTGAGGGCGGGAAGGTGGTGGCTTGAGCTCGAGAGCGCTGCCGGAGGCTACTGTGGTGCCTACGGCCATAGCACCCTGAGAACGCCCGATCCCGTCTGTGATAGATGGGAGAGCGCCCGGGAATTTCGGGTACTGTTGACCTTTTATTCCTGTGCGCTGGCGACGGGATGGAAAGCCTCTCCTTTTGCCTGTGCCACCGTGGCCAGGAGGAGGATGGCGAGTTGATGCGTGGTTGTGGGGCTTGTGTGCCTTGCCTGGTGTGGCTTTTTGTGCCTCGTGTGGCCGGTGTGGTGTTAGGTGCGGCTGCGGCTTCCGGTGCGGCGGTGGGTGCGTGCGGTACCCGTGGCGAGTGAGTGAGGGCGAGAAGGTGGCGCGCCTCGCGCTCAAGAGGGTTGCCGGAGGTAACTCTGGTGCCTCCGGCTGGACCGGCCTGATGGCGCCCGACGCCAGAGGGTGTCGGAAGCTAAGCAGGATGGGGTCCGGTTAGTACATGGATGGGAGACCGCCATGGAAAACCAGGTTGCCGGTAGGCTGCTTTTGCTTGCTGCATGCCGGCGGCGGGAATGAAAGTTGCCTTTTTTTTTCTGCGGAGCCTTGGCGAGGGGGAGGAAAGCGTGGGCACGCGTGGCTTGTATGCCTTTAGTGTTATGTGCTTTCTGGGCCTTGCGTGCCTTTGCGGGCATGGCTTTTTTTTATTTTTTTTTTTTTTGCCTGCGTGGCTTGGGCGTTGTTAGGTTCGGCTCCAGGTTCCGGGGTAGTGGTGGCTGCCTCTGGTTCCCGCGCCGAATGAGTGAGGGCGGGAAGGTGGTGGCTTGAGCTCGAGAGCGCTGCCGGAGGCTACTGTGGTGCCTACGGCCATAGCACCCTGAGAACGCCCGATCCCGTCTGTGATAGATGGGAGAGCGCCCGGGAATTTCGGGTACTGTTGACCTTTTATTCCTGTGCGCTGGCGACGGGATGGAAAGCCTCTCCTTTTGCCTGCGCCACCGTGGCCAGGAGGAGGATGGCGAGTTGATGCGTGGTTGTGGGGCTTGTGTGCCTTGCCTGGTGTGGCTTCTTGTGCCTCGTGTGGCCGGTGTGGTGTTAGGTGCGGCTGCGGCTTCCGGTGCGGCGGTGGGTGCGTGCGGTACCCGTGGCGAGTGAGTGAGGGCGAGAAGGTGGCGCGCCTCGCGCTCAAGAGGGTTGCCGGAGGTAACTCTGGTGCCTCCGGCTGGACCGGCCTGATGGCGCCCGACGCCAGAGGGTGTCGGAAGCTAAGCAGGATGGGGTCCGGTTAGTACATGGATGGGAGACCGCCATGGAAAACCAGGTTGCCGGTAGGCTGCTTTTGCTTGCTGCATGCCGGCGGCGGGAATGAAAGTTGCCTTTTTTTTTCTGCGGAGCCTTGGCGAGGGGGAGGAAAGCGTGGGCACGCGTGGCTTGTATGCCTTTAGTGTTATGTGCTTTCTGGGCCTTGCGTGCCTTTGCGGGCATGGCTTTTTTTTATTTTTTTTTTTTTTGCCTGCGTGGCTTGGGCGTTGTTAGGTTCGGCTCCAGGTTCCGGGGTAGTGGTGGCTGCCTCTGGTTCCCGCGCCGAATGAGTGAGGGCGGGAAGGTGGTGGCTTGAGCTCGAGAGCGCTGCCGGAGGCTACTGTGGTGCCTACGGCCATAGCACCCTGAGAACGCCCGATCCCGTCTGTGATAGATGGGAGAGCGCCCGGGAATTTCGGGTACTGTTGACCTTTTATTCCTGTGCGCTGGCGACGGGATGGAAAGCCTCTCCTTTTGCCTGCGCCACCGTGGCCAGGAGGAGGATGGCGAGTTGATGCGTGGTTGTGGGGCTTGTGTGCCTTGCCTGGTGTGGCTTCTTGTGCCTCGTGTGGCCGGTGTGGTGTTAGGTGCGGCTGCGGCTTCCGGTGCGGCGGTGGGTGCGTGCGGTACCCGTGGCGAGTGAGTGAGGGCGAGAAGGTGGCGCGCCTCGCGCTCAAGAGGGTTGCCGGAGGTAACTCTGGTGCCTCCGGCTGGACCGGCCTGATGGCGCCCGACGCCAGAGGGTGTCGGAAGCTAAGCAGGATGGGGTCCGGTTAGTACATGGATGGGAGACCGCCATGGAAAACCAGGTTGCCGGTAGGCTGCTTTTGCTTGCTGCATGCCGGCGGCGGGAATGAAAGTTGCCTTTTTTTTTCTGCGGAGCCTTGGCGAGGGGGAGGAAAGCGTGGGCACGCGTGGCTTGTATGCCTTTAGTGTTATGTGCTTTCTGGGCCTTGCGTGCCTTTGCGGGCATGGCTTTTTTTTATTTTTTTTTTTTTTTGCCTGCGTGGCTTGGGCGTTGTTAGGTTCGGCTCCAGGTTCCGGGGTAGTGGTGGCTGCCTCTGGTTCCCGCGCCGAATGAGTGAGGGCGGGAAGGTGGTGGCTTGAGCTCGAGAGCGCTGCCGGAGGCTACTGTGGTGCCTACGGCCATAGCACCCTGAGAACGCCCGATCCCGTCTGTGATAGATGGGAGAGCGCCCGGGAATTTCGGGTACTGTTGACCTTTTATTCCTGTGCGCTGGCGACGGGATGGAAAGCCTCTCCTTTTGCCTGCGCCACCGTGGCCAGGAGGAGGAGGGCGAGTTGATGCGTGGTTGTGGGCCTTGTGTGCCTTGCCTGGTGTGGCTTCTTGTGCCTCGTGTGGCCGGTGTGGTGTTAGGTGCGGCTGCGGCTTCCGGTGCGGCGGTGGGTGCGTGCGGTACCCGTGGCGAGTGAGTGAGGGCGAGAAGGTGGCGCGCCTCGCGCTCAAGAGGGTTGCCGGAGGTAACTCTGGTGCCTCCGGCTGGACCGGCCTGATGGCGCCCGACGCCAGAGGGTGTCGGAAGCTAAGCAGGATGGGGTCCGGTTAGTACATGGATGGGAGACCGCCATGGAAAACCAGGTTGCCGGTAGGCTGCTTTTGCTTGCTGCATGCCGGCGGCGGGAATGAAAGTTGCCTTTTTTTTTCTGCGGAGCCTTGGCGAGGGGGAGGAAAGCGTGGGCACGCGTGGCTTGTATGCCTTTAGTGTTATGTGCTTTCTGGGCCTTGCGTGCCTTTGCGGGCATGGCTTTTTTTTTTTTTTTTTTTTTTTGCCTGCGTGGCTTGGGCGTTGTTAGGTTCGGCTCCAGGTTCCGGGGTAGTGGTGGCTGCCTCTGGTTCCCGCGCCGAATGAGTGAGGGCGGGAAGGTGGTGGCTTGAGCTCGAGAGCGCTGCCGGAGGCTACTGTGGTGCCTACGGCCATAGCACCCTGAGAACGCCCGATCCCGTCTGTGATAGATGGGAGAGCGCCCGGGAATTTCGGGTACTGTTGACCTTTTATTCCTGTGCGCTGGCGACGGGATGGAAAGCCTCTCCTTTTGCCTGCGCCACCGTGGCCAGGAGGAGGAGGGCGAGTTGATGCGTGGTTGTGGGCCTTGTGTGCCTTGCCTGGTGTGGCTTCTTGTGCCTCGTGTGGCCGGTGTGGTGTTAGGTGCGGCTGCGGCTTCCGGTGCGGCGGTGGGTGCGTGCGGTACCCGTGGCGAGTGAGTGAGGGCGAGAAGGTGGCGCGCCTCGCGCTCAAGAGGGTTGCCGGAGGTAACTCTGGTGCCTCCGGCTGGACCAGCCTGATGGCGCCCGACGCCAGAGGGTGTCGGAAGCTAAGCAGGATGGGGTCCGGTTAGTACATGGATGGGAGACCGCCATGGAAAACCAGGTTGCCGGTAGGCTGCTTTTGCTTGCTGCATGCCGGCGGCGGGAATGAAAGTTGCCTTTTTTTTTCTGCGGAGCCTTGGCGAGGGGGAGGAAAGCGTGGGCACGCGTGGCTTGTATGCCTTTAGTGTTATGTGCTTTCTGGGCCTTGCGTGCCTTTGCGGGCATGGCTTTTTTTTATTTTTTTTTTTTTGCCTGCGTGGCTTGGGCGTTGTTAGGTTCGGCTCCAGGTTCCGGGGTAGTGGTGGCTGCCTCTGGTTCCCGCGCCGAATGAGTGAGGGCGGGAAGGTGGTGGCTTGAGCTCGAGAGCGCTGCCGGAGGCTACTGTGGTGCCTACGGCCATAGCACCCTGAGAACGCCCGATCCCGTCTGTGATAGATGGGAGAGCGCCCGGGAATTTCGGGTACTGTTGGCCTTTTATTGCTGTGCGCTGGCGACGGGACGGAAAGCCTCTCCTTTTGCCTGCGCCAGCGTGGCCAGGAGGAGGAGGGCGAGTTGATGCGTGGTTGTGGGGCTTGTGTGCCTTGCCTGGTGTGGCTTCTTGTGCCTCGTGTGGCCGGTGTGGTGTTAGGTGCGGCTGCGGCTTCCGGTGCGGTGATGGGTGCGTGCTGCAGGCCTTTTTTTTGCTGCGTCCCTATGACTGAACTTGTCGTTCCTTTTTTTCCTGGTCATCCTTGGTGAATGGTAGGAGTGTGTAGGAACGCATGACTTGTTTTTTGTTTTTGTGGTGTGGCGTTGTGTCCTTCTACAGGGCCTGGTTTTTCCATGCTTGTGTCCCGTGTTTGGAAAATTAGGACGGCATTTGTGGGTTTTTTTGCTCTGTGCTCTTAGACCACGCTCTCCTGTAAGGTGGTGATTTTTTATCTGTGCCTCTACAGATGTGAACAGACAAGTGGTTTTCTTCTGAGTTGGGTTTCCTGATACTGCTGCTAAAGAATGATCTGTGAGATTTATTGTATTTATGTGCAAATCCTTTTTATTTGCCTTTTGGAGACTGAGTGTTTACTTGTAAGAGTGTGTATAGAATGTTATGTTGTCAGGAGAATTGTTGAGTATAAATATTCATGAGAATAGTTTCGTTTCAAGCACTTTTGCTGTCAAATGTAAAAGCTTTTTTTATTATTCAGACAAAGCTGAACTTTTTGCAGATAATTTGCCAAGAAAAAGGGAACGGACATTTTTTGCCTCTTCTTTTATTTTTGTGTGGCAACTTATGCTGTAGTGGCAAAATTATAATTTCTGATTTGTGATTTCATATCCTACCATGACACAAATAGCCAGGAAGGTCTAATGTGAGCACTACTGATGTGCTATCCAAGAGACAAAAATATATTCCAACAGAACAGAAAAATATGTTCCACAGAAAAGAAATTAGTAAAAATACCACCTGTTTTTGAATAATTAAGGCAAACAAAACATTTTCAATACATCAAATAACTTGTTTATAGCAGCAATTCTCTTTAATGTTGCTGTGATGCCTTAGTGTTTACACAGCAACCTTCTGCTCATAAGGAAAATTGTTCACTATGGGAATTTTCTTCCTTTTTTTTCATGTGAATCAAGAGTAACCTAATTTGACTTTTCCTTTATTGGTCTTTTTATCTGGTATCTGTGTTTTTCATAATCATATCAGCAGATAATCTCCAAAATGCTTTGGATCTTTATTACCACACCTGCTTTTTAAGGAAGAGTGTTAATCTCTTTTTCACAGGAAAGGAAGTGTGCAGAGGTAATATTTGCCCTTTAGAAAAGGTAGATCTGGAAAATGTGATTAAACCCAAGTCTCTTCTGTATTGCCATTGCCACAAAATTTTATTTTCTGTTGATATTCTATTCTTTCTTTACATTAAATTTGGAGCTGAAAGGGAGGGGAAATTTGGAAGATTCTTTTTTTTCGTAGATTTTCTCTGCACAAGGACACCTCACTATGGTTGGGAAGCTGATTGTGCACCATGAGTTCTATTGATCTGACCCAGTTGTGAGTTTTTTCTTTTTATTCTTTTCCTATTCTACAAGTGTTTTTGTTCAAGATTATTAAAGCATTTGGTGTTCTGTTAAACTCCACATTATCCTTCAGCACTGATTTCCACAAGTTAATTATTCATCGCTTGTAGCTGTTTCAAAATCTTTAATTGATTTATCTTTTTGGCTATGAGGCTGTGTAAGAAATTTTGCTTCCCTGCAGTGCTGTGTATTCTAGGGTGCCCATATCTCAAATTCCTACACTGTCACTTCTGCTGAAAGTCCTGGGGCCAGATATTTAATTTATCTCTACACTAAGAGGTGGAATCTGCTTTAAAAGTCATTGGGATCTCTCACTTTTTCTTCAAATAGGAATTTTTTTCCAAAGCACCTTGAATCTAAGAAATTTCACCTGAAAATATCCCAACAGAATCTGTTAAGGGCATTTCAGTTTTTATGAAATCACTGAAGACCTTGAAGGAGCCATAAGTGCAAAGGAGAGATCTTTCTCCTGGCCCACTGCACAAGGATGGGAAGAAAGCAGAGACCCACTTCATGGTGTCCAGCCTCACATGGAGGGTGAAATTCAGGGCTCAGGGGATGAAGACAGTGAGACTCCAGCATTTCCTTCTGCAACAGCACTGATGAACACACGAGGGAAGCAATGTCCTTTCAGAGGAGGCATCTCCAGCATTCCAGGGCTAGCCTTGCCATCAGTGTGGGTGCACCACATCCTTGTGCACCTTCTTGGCTGAAATAGATCGACAGGAACAGGGAATGGGTCCACAGGAAAATCCTCTTTTCTCCCTAACAAATAACTTTGAAATTGAGATGATTTTTTTTCCTTTCTTCCCCCCCCCCCCCCTGCTTTTTGTTTTTTCTTTAAACATCCTGTCCCTCATCTTGAGCTGTATAATTTTGAACACTTCTCCTGAAGTGACTCAGTCTCTGCTGGAGGCTTTGTCCTGATTCTGATTTATCAGCAGAGACATGGATCAGGAAAACACAGCATTTAGATGAGGGAGAATAGCAGCCCAAGCTCAGAATGAATTTTTTTCTCCACATCTCCTCTTTGATAACCTTAGAGTTTTGATCTGTTTTTTATATCTACCATGATAATTGGGAGTTACAACCAGCTGAGTACTGTGTGGGTTTGTGGACGGAGGAACAGATGGATTTTAAGCACAGACTTCACAAAATTCCCAATTCTGAAGGGCTTTGTACATATCAAACCCAAACCAAAATCAATAAGGATACATCTCATCCATGGCTTTATACCATGCCCTGCCTTAGACCCCAATTTGGATGTCACACACAGCAGTAAGTTTGGGCCCAGACTCTGAATTTATGATGAAAAATAAATTTCCCTCCCCGCTCTGAACGAAAGTCGCTCACACTCTGCAGCTCCTGTCCTCCTGCTCTCTCTTCCTCATCAATTCTCTTTTCCCTTTCACACATCAGCTGCAAACATCTCATTTGGCTGGGATGCTGATGGCAGGCTCATCTCTGGCAGTTCCAGACTGTTGATTCAATCAGCTCTTACATCAGCTCTAACATAAGTAAGTGAAAAAGGCTCTTGAATTTCATCACCTTGCTAAAACACTTGATCTGCTTCACTAGGTTTTATAAAGGTTTGTACACAGCATTTAAACTATTATTATTTACTTTTAACAAGCTATTTATGTCCTACTCTCAACTGCCTAATCAATCTGTTCCAAGATCCTGACATCGGCAAATTTCAGTACTCTGCTGAAGGAGTGAAAAGGAAGGAATAATTTAAACACAGTGAGTGAATGAGAGAAAAAAAGAGCCCAGGAGAGACTGAGATGAACTAAATCTCCATGTCCAAAGATGGCCAGAAATGCAGGAATTGTGGATCCAAATCCTCAACTTGTTAAGGATGTGGCTGAGAGCATTGAAGGAAGATGCTAGGAATCAGAGTAGATAAAAGTGGTTTCTTTCCCATGCAGGAAAAATATTTTGATACTCATTAAAGCTATTTGAATAAATTTTATTTCAAGTTAATTTTTTGAAGTGTCTGGATTTTTCTTTTCTTTGCCCTGGAACAGACCCAGAGGCTTCACCAGGCATTTCCAAGTGCACAACTGGCACAAAGTAACTTCTGAAATAAATCTGGGGAGACGAAATCCCCTCTCTGTGAGCTGAAATATGAGGTAAGGATGAACATGTACAAGTGCAGAGGGGTACAGAAGAGCAGAGGGTTGAGCCAAAGGGAAGAGGTCTTAGCTCATTGCTGCCCTGCCATTGTCAAGGACTCAGCAGATACCTGGAATATTTTAACAGTGGTGTAAATCTGGAATAATAACACTGAATTTTTTGGATGCGGTTACTTCAGCATGGGCTGATTTCTCCTTATTTGGACATGGCAGGTCTAGGAAGAGAGGGATCAGGGCAGCATCTTCAGCCTGTTGACACTGTCACCAGGAACTTAGCCAGAACATACCAGGGATCACACCTGGGTTTACTTCACAGCATTTCTGGTGCTTGCTATCAAGGTAATAAACACTTAGGACTCCAGGGGCAGGCTATAAGAGGGTTATAAGTTTCTCTGACAGTAATAATTAGTCCTTAGTGACTGTAGAGGGAGCTGAGGTTCTGCTTAGTCAGGTACAAACACCTACACTATACACACTCTAGTACAGGTATAAATCACAGACTTGATTTCTATAGCACTTTAATGTTACCTGGGCTGCAAATGTGTCACAGATACAATATTGGCTCAGTCCTGGTGTTGGTCCACAGGCAGCTGGGGAGTGTTTCATTGGAGTTGTTTGTTGATCCCCTGTTAGGGATGGAATCAGCCTTCCTCTCCCTGTGCCTCTGCTGATACTGTGGGAAAACTCCCTGTCTTGTTGACCTGGACCCTTGGAGTACCTGGCAGTATTGGGTTAATGGCTGGACTCCATGGCATTAGAGGTCTTTTTCAATCTAAACAATCCTGTGATTCCATGATCCCTATAGCTAAAGACAGATGAAAAAAATAAGGCTTGTCTTATCACGGAAAATAGATTCCAAACTTAAAATCCAATTCAGATCTACAGACTGTGAAGAAAAGGGAACCTTACCACATTAAGCAAGGTTTATATAGTTTGCAGAGTCATACTCAAATAAAAACACTTTCCAGGCCTCTCCTCTGTAGCGGCAGAAGAAGCACAAAATTAATCCAAAATCTCAAATCAAATGAACAGGCAGATGTTTGGGGCTGATTCCCAGCTGTAAATCAGGCATTGTGCCAGGGACACTGAGCTACACCTGTGGTAACTCAAGGTGGAAAGCTGCCTCCACTGGAGTGCTGAGTTATTTCTTCCAAAAATTAAGAACTTGGTCACAGTTTCACCCCTTTTCAATGTTTGGCTGAGCACTGATAGCAGGGAAGAAATGTGTATTTCAGAGAGTGACTCCACAGCGACCAGTCTTTATTTCTTTGTACCATGAAAAAATGCACATTTTCTCCTGCAGTGTCCTTCTGTAGCCTCAGCCTTGAATTCTCCTTGTCACCTTCTCAGCTATGTCTAGATGTAAGACTTTGGAAGGCTTTGGAAGCACAAGATCTTAATCTCCCATATGTTCCTGTGCCCAGAGCTCCATTGGAGACCCTGAATTTGCAACGTGGGAAGTGCTGCAAGGTGGTTGCTGCTCCTAAAAGCAGTGTCTTGAGCTGTTACAGCTGTCTCTTTTTACTGGTTATTCCACATAACTCTCTGCAAGTGTTGCTGATTCTCAACAAGGCATTTAATTGAAATATTAAGGCACTTAGTCCTCATTTCAGAAAGTTCAAGCCCTGCTTTTTTGCTTTTTTTCAGCCAAAGCTGCTGTGGTCTTTTGTGGAGGTTTTCTATTTATTCCTTTCTTTTCAGTACACCAAAGAATAAGAAGCAAGTCTCTGATTTGGTGTAGAGACAGCTCAGCACAAAGGGAAAAACTAGCATTCCTCTTCCCATCTGAATTCCAGTGTCACTGGATCTCCTGAAGAACCAAACCACATTATTAAGCTTTAACATCTTTATGAGAAAGGTCACTTGGTGTCACTGCTGACCTCTACCTCACTATCTCAAAAATGCCACTGTGCCCAGGGATTTATTATCCCTATGATGAGTGTGTGCTCCATTTCCCCCATTTTGTCAGGTTTTTTCACTCTTTTCATTCTGCCCAGAATTACCAGAACTGAGTTGATTTGCTGGGTGGATTATTGTTCCTTTTCAATGAGCATTGTTATTCTGTGCCTTTTTCTCCACTGCTTTGGCCCCATGACATTTTCTGGGCAGGAAGAGGGGAGGCAATGAGAGGTTATATCTTGAAAAATTTCACCCTGGTGGAAAATACCAATAACTTAAAATAAATATGCTCACTGAGATATCACATTATCCTTCTGAGCTCATGTACAGCAGAGATAAAATGGCTTTTTTAGAACTGATTTTCCTTTCTCCACCAACTGAATGGAATATGAAAATACACAATTTAAAGTAACTGTTAGAAAAAGGTTACACACGATGCTATGAACAGAAGGGAGCTGAAAATTAAATGGAAATGATTACTGAAGAACTCATTCCCTTTGCTACTGGGAGGCTAACAACAATAATAAAATAGAATTTAGAACTGAAAGCTAAGATTCTTCCTTTGATGTCTGAATATTTTCGGTTTATGTTCCTTTAAAATAAAAGGCCACATCATAAATTAAATGTGATACTTAATTTTTATTTTCTCTCCACTCAAGCAGCATGTTTTCCTCTAGGTGATTATTAAAATAATGATTCACCTCCCCAGCTGCTGTGCACTGGCAGGTTTTTGTTTAGGCAGAGGAGCAGCAGGAGTTGGGCAATAGCTGGGTCCCAGACAGGCAGAATCCATTTGACTCTTGGAACAGAGATTAAGGGTTGTTTTTTTTTTTTAAATTCAACGTGTAAAAATGCAGAATGAGAAAGAGCTGATGCCCTTGAGCTTAATCGTAACTGAGCATCTCCTACGATCTATCTCCTCTGCTTGAATCACAGAATGGTTTGGGTTGGAAAGGACCTTAAAGCCCATTTCATTCCACCCCCTGCCATGGGCAGGGACACCTTCCACTATCCCAGGTTGCTCCGTGTCGCATCCAGCCTCGCCTTGGACACTTCCAGGGACCCAGGTACAGCCTGGGCCGGGGCCTCACTACCATCTAAGTGAAAAAAAAAATAAAAAATTCTTAACATCTGATCTAAACCTACCTTCTTTTAGCTTAAATTTGTTTCCCTTCAAGAGCAAAACACTTCTCAAAACACCGTAACTACTGAGCGTTGTGTCTCTCTCATCACTGCTTTAGTATGGGAGAAGGGAATATACTTGCCAGTGAAAATGGGAATGCAGTGCCCTCTGGTCCCCCTTAACGAGGATGTACCAGGAGGATGGAGGATTCCTTCATGAAGTTTCTTTAGCAACTGCAGAAAACATGGTGATAACTAATTTTTGATGTTTCTTCTTACAAGACTTGACTGGTTGAGTGCAGGTGCCTGCTGGGGGACGAACTCTAGGCCTGATTTGCTGTTTACAGAGAGATGCCCATGGCTGCTGGGGGTATTTTGGGGAAATAGGGCTATAGGGTAAGTCACAGGTTGTAGGACAGACCCATTGTCATGGAGTTACTTTACCTTTAAGAAAGTTTAAGTTGCTGGGATCTGCCTGGCGTCTTTTCTCCTGACCAATTATCGGTCATTGCTGAGAACTGACAGCAGTTTAGGCCATTGAAAAGTGGGATCAACTTGTGAACCCTACCTTAAAGTGTAAAACCAGAGCTCTCTTGGTTCTCTTTTTGTTTCCTGGCTGGGAAGGGCGGCAGAGCTCCAGGCCTCCCGTTCCCTGCCCAGGCCATGCGGCCGGGCGGGGACTGGGCTGGGCCCAGCGTCTCCCGGCCGGGGGATGCGGGCCCTGTGGAGGGGGTTTTCTCCGGGCTCCGGCCGGGCCGGGCCGAGCCGATCTCTGGCTCGGCTGCAGGTTTTTTGCTGTGGCTGGATTCACTGGAGACTGCTGAGTGAAGAAGGAGAGAGGCTCTGGGCCTGCAGCGGGCTGGGCACGGCGACTGCACTCTCCAGAGCAGCCATGAGGAGCTTTCCATCGCAGACAGCTCCAGCTCCTGCACCGGCCGAGGCCACAGAACTACCTACAACAGCCTGGGCAAGATTTTAACTCTTTCATTACCCAGATGAGACTTGCGGATTAATCTTTTTATCCAGACAGAGAAAAGAGAGTGATCAACATGAAAAGAGACTTTATAAACTACCAGTGACAGGAAAGAAAAGGAGCTTCAGAAAAGGTAGAGAATTAAGATGCTTTAATTAAGCTGAAATATCTTTCTGTTAAAACTATGGAAATGGACAATAAGGTCTTGAAAACACTCCTTTAATTCATGACAGTATATAGGGAGGAATAGAGTGTTCAAAGTGTAAATTTTGAGTAAAAAAGTAGAGTAATTATGGTACAGTGAAGTGCTGGAAGATTTGAAGCCTTGAGAGGCAATGAGAAAACTGTTTTCTAGTGATGCTCACAGAAACAGATGAAGAAGACTTTTTGCCTTTGAATAACTTATCCTTAAAAATCCCATCCCTAGACTCATGGCCCATACACACTTGAGAGTGATGTGAAAAATGGGAGGAGTGGGCTCTAATAACAGCAGCTCTGGGCAGCTAACATTAGAGCAATGGAAAACTATAACAAAAATAGTTTTTCTTGTGAGAAACTCCATAAATTAACAGGAAGAAACTTCTGTTTCTCTATAAAGACTGGTGAAAAGACTGTAGCAAGAATTGGGACTGTTTTAACCATCAAAGTTCCAAAGGTTTTGTCTCTTTTGTCATGTGAACAAGGGAATAGTGGGTAGACAGGGGATGAAAAGGTTTTTCTGGAAGTTTATTCTGGTGTTCTTATTGTAGTTTGTCAATAAACTTTCTTTTTTTTCCCTTTTAAGTTTTATGCCTGTTTTGCTCTTGTTCTAATCCATATCTCACAGCAAGAAATAAGTAATTTTCTTAGTTATTGGTTTAAAACCACGACACCCATATTTAGCAAAAGTCCTCCAGGATAGCCCAAGGTGTCTCTGACATGCTACTTGACTAAAAGCAAGCAGTTAAACTTCATTCCTCTGCTATAGACAGCCTAATTAAAATACTTGAATTGGGACCTGAATCCAGATTCAAAGCAGAAATATTTGGATTTCTAGGGGAGATGTCGGAGCAGGAATCGCAGTTCTGTGCTACCTGGGTGTAGTGGTTTAGTTTTGCCAATTTTGTTTCTTGGCCAATGCACCAAATAAATGTTGTGGTTTTAAAGCAGTAACTAAAAAATTACTAGAAAACTTACTTATTTCTTGCTGTGAGATATGGATTAGAACAAGAGCAAAACAGGCTTAAAACTTAAAAGGAATAAAGAAAGTTTATTAACAGAACTACAAGAATAAGAAAAACAGAATAACTTCCAGAAAACCTCTTTCTCCCCCATTACTCAACCATTTGTTCACAGATTCAACAATCTTTGTTTACATGACAATATAGAGACAAAAAATTTGGAACTTTGGTGTTTAAATCAGTCCACATTGCTGTTAGAGTCTTTTCATCAGTCTTTGTAGAGAAACAGAAGTCTTCTTCTGCTAATCTATGGAGTCTTTCACAAGAAAACTATTTCTGCTATAGTTTCTTATTTCTCTGATGCCAGCTGCCCAGAAATCCTGCCTTCAGTTCACTCTTCCCATTTCACATCACTCTAAGGTGTGTATGGGTCATGAGTCTAGGGATGTCATTTTCAAGGATGAGTTATTCAAAGGCAAAAGTTCTCTTCATCTGTGTCTGTGAGCCTCCCTGGAAAACAGAAGTTTTCTCTTTGCCTAAAGTGGCCCCAAATCTTCAACTATTACTTCCCTCTTTCTGTTCCAGCACCTCACTGTATCACAACTACTCCACTGTTTGCTCAAAATCTACACTTTGAACTACTCTATTCCTCCCAATATACTCTGTCATGAATTAAAGGAGTTTTTTCAGAACACTATTGTCTATCTCCATAGCTTTAACAGAAAAATATTTCAGCTTATAAAGCATCTCCTTATTTTCTCTTCTCCATCTAAAACTTAACTCTTTTCTTCACTGTCTTTGATGGTTTTATGATGTTTTCTTCACGTTGATTGTCTCTCTCTCTCTGTCTCTCTGGGAAAAAGAAGTATTCTGTAAGTCTCATCCAGGTAGTAAAAGAGTTAAAGTCTTGGAAAGCTGCAGGTGTTCATGGTGTCAGGATTCAGTCCAGCAGCAGAAACTACAAACCAAGCCAGGGCGGCCGGCTCCATTTCTCCCCCCGCCCTCTGCGGCCTTGTCCGGCCTGGAGGTGGGGGAGGAGGCCGAGACAGAGCCTGTTACCTCTTCAGAAGCCGGAAACCAAAGAAAACAAGAAAATACTGGCTTTACATCTTAAGGTGGTGTTCACAAGTTGATCTCACTTCTCAGTGGTCAAAACTGCTGTCAGTTCTTAGAAATGACTAATAATTGGTCACAAGAAAAGACTCCCATCAGCCACCAGCAGCTTTAACTTCCTCCCAGCTCCCGAAGCTATCTTAAAGGTAAAGTCACCCCATGACACTGGGAGGCCAGATCAGAGCCATTCTGGTCTCAGGCTGTCCCATCTGAAATCTTCAAAAGTTCTGTGCTTTGGCTAGAAAAGCGACTCTAGGATGGTACTGATGGCTTTGAAGGAAAACAGTAGAACTCTAATTGAAACCAGTGGATGAAGGGAAGTATTACAACCTATATCCCTCTTTTCTTACTTACTTGCCCTTTCTGCACTTGCTTCACCTTCCTCAACGTTCTTTTTTTGTTTCACGTCTCATCTATTTTTCAATTCTGTCTTTGCATACATAAGCATTGAGGTGATGTAGAAGATATAGGACTCCACAGTGCCTGTTAACAACAGTGGAATGGACCCCACTACAGCAGGTGCAGTCACTGTGCTACACCCAGTGCCAGTTACAGCAGAGCCAAAAATACACTTATTTCCTGTATTTCACCAGCTCTACTTGTGCTGTGTGTACCAGAGATAAAATTTCTGTAAGCAAGGAAGGTAGAAAAGCTTCCTGAGCTCTGCGCTGAGACCTCCGCTGGCTTCACACCACAAGGCACGCTTTGAGGCACACAGTGATGATGATCTGGTGGCTGCAGGTGATGTGGCATCCCTGGAGTGAGGGAGCAGCTTAGGTCCCAGTTGGGATCTCTTATGTGGGTTTTAGATGTCTAAAGTAGAAATATAATTACAAACAGAGGAGCGTTTCAACTGCCAGGACCCACTCTTCAAGGTTGTGTTGTCAGACAGGGATTTTTGGTGACACCTCTGTACTGTAAGAGTGTCCTGTAACACCGGGGCAAAGTTGTCTTTCAGCACAGGCTGCAAGGAGCATGGTGGGGTGCAGGACAGAGCTTGGTTTTCTCTGAATGCTGAGGAGCTGTGAGACCAACTCACCTCCTTTTGGAAGTCTTTGCAGGAATGCTGAAATCAGGGCTGCATTTACAGGTGACTCCCACTCATCCTGATTTGGTGGATGCTAACAAGTAGGAATTCATACATCCATCAAGTGAGGCAGCAAGACTGAGGAAGGAACGCTTGGGTGCTGGGGTCTCCCAAAACTTGAGTTGAAGCAGGTGGTGCTGGAAATCAAACCCTGATGTTTGCTGGTACCGTGGTCCTGCAGTAGTAATGTGATCCCATGGGGCTCCAGAACAGGACTGAGCCTTCAGCAAACGAATAACCAAACTTGTCAAGCCCCATCTACTATGCCATAAAATGAACATTTTATGGCAGAGGGAAGAGAAAGAAAGAGAAATAAGATGGGAATGGAGGTTCCAGGTTCAGCTAAGGCAAAGGATCATCTCTGGGTACCTGGGCTGCTCATTTCTGCATGGGTGTTTGGCTTTCAGCCCTCCCTGGCTGTTATCTCCCAATCACTGTCACCACAGGAAAGCGTTTGCTGCTTCCACGTCACCCTTCACACCCCACAGGCACAGCTGGGACGTACAGTGAGCATGTTTGTGGTGGCTTGTACCCACCTCACCCCATCTCCCTGCCCCCATCCTCAATGGGTTTTTTGGGTTTTCAAGCTGAAGATGCCTTGCAGAGAAGCAGGTGCTTCTTGTGGTTTGTATCAAAAGCTTCACACTAATCCTAATGCTGTGCCTGCTCTAGCAGTTACTCAACGAGTTCCTTCACAAGTCATACTCACTTGTGGTTCTGTAGGTCTACAGATGGAGTGCAGAGAGCCCTCCTTCTGATCAGAGCAGTGTTAAAACCTGCTTCTCTTCTGTGACTTAACCATGAGAGGTGAACCAGCACCCTACTTCCTTAGTCTCTGCTCTTGGGCTGTCCCTGAATTGGTGTCAAGGCCAAACTGCTGTGCCGCTGCAAAGAGAACATCCCTAATAGTCCTTCAGAGATACTGCCAGTATTCAAACACTTAGAAATGCAGTCTCTAGTCTGGATCAGGCTGGCCAGACTCCATCAGAGTCATGGACACACTCAGGCCCTCACAGGACTTGTCTGGCCCAGCCTCATTCGGGTGTCAAAGGAAGATGTCCTAAGTCACTGTCTTTTAATAATGACCTCTGCACATCTCCTCTGCAACCCCTCTGAGATACCAGACCCCATTCAGAGCTGTGTCACCTTCTGGTAGTAAAAAGGAACATTTCACTCTCTTCCTGGATACCTTTGCACAGCACCAAATGCTTGGTTTAGATACTGCCTTGTGGAGTAGTTACAGTTGTTCAAGTGCTTGCTGCTGCTATGTATTTAGGGGTCGAAATTCCCCTGGGGGATGTTCCCCAGACAGCACAGAGCCACTTTAATGGCTTTTCTAAGCACCTCTTCTTTGTCCCTATTTAATCACTTCAATGCCTGTTGAAAGACCCCCGAGCTATTCACCAGTCTTCACAGAAGTAATTGTGAATGCCGTTTATTTCTATCTTTAGCACACCTTTTATAGGGTTCTACAGGGTCTGCAGGCAAAGCAAGCTACTATTGGCTAGTACACACAAGTTTACATTCTTATCCTTGTACACAGGAACATTGTTTTACTTTCTACAGGCACGTTTCAAGGATTTTAGCCTTTAATATTGCAACTTATCCCAGAGGCTGGTTTGTGCAGACAGACCTTTACCAATATATAAAATACAGCAACAATTCCCCCTTTCTCTTTTTGCACAAACCAGGCTTTGGATAAGATAACACACAACTTAAACTGTCATCTCAATTAACATTGTAAGTAAAGTCTGTCCCCCTTCTAACACAAGAGACCTTAACCATCCGGTGATGCCCCAGCTGGCAAACCAACTTCCGATGGGGTCACTATCTTCTTTCAGGGCATGTAACTCATCCTGTAGCTGTTGTAGTTGCTTATGGATGGAAGCTGAATGATCAGTAAGATTCAAGCAGCACATGCCTTCAAACTCTTCACCACCATGTCCTTGTGCTAAGAGCAAAAAGTCAATTGCAGCTTGATTTCATAATACTGCATGACAGACTACTCACATCGGCTGAAAGCTCACTTAACATCGTGGATGTTAAGTTCAATCCTTCCTTAGTCTAGCAGGCGAGCCTTTTTAGAGTTGCTAGGCCTTAATTCATTCAGGCTTCGCTTTGACTGTTTGATGTTTTTCATTTTGCTAGTTACATTCAACAATTGATGTAAACTTGGGTGGAACAAAGTGAGTTTCCCAAGATAACAGGGTCCTCTGTGGATTAGCAGGAATATAATTCCATGCTCTATCTCCACAGATGAGGAAGATGGAACTAGGTAATCGCTTTGGTAATTGTCCTATAAGATTGCACCACAAATAAAGGCTTTACTTTCAATGGTAGTAACAAGATCAGCTATAGGGCTGACTGCAGCTCAGTGCTACATTACTTTGTTAGAATGACTTTTTGTCGGGGGTTCAAACATTATCCATCCACCTGAGGTATTGGTGGAACTTAACAAATCTAATTCTTCTGAGGGTTGTAATATTGAGAACTTTGGTAATTTTTGCTTGCTAACAGGCTTCAAGTTGTCTTAATGTGAAGCCAACAGTGCGATTGCACTCTTGCAGCATTGCCAATCGATTCAGTTGAGTCTCATTACTAATTAAACCTTTAAATGCTGGAGGATCCCATTCAGGGACTCCCATGAGACAGGTGCAAAAAGGATCTCCAGGTGTGGCTAGGCTCAAACACATTGACCTTTGGCCAGTTCAATGTGCCAAAGTGACCCATATGTTCTGTCACTTTTGGATGTTAGTTAGCAGACAGTTGGTTGGGACTATACACATCACAATTACCATAAGCAGTTGGTTCCATGTAAATGACATCATATTTGCAAACTCACAGCTAAAACTTCAATCGTTAAATGAACTTTCAAAGATGCTTACACTAGCTCTTGAAGGGGGAATAATTATACTTTATACTAACATAACAATTACTACACAGGCTAAACTCTATCTTAGACTATTATCTAACTATTTTTAACACACGTGCTCTGGTATATATGTAGTCTAAGCGTGAAAGCAATTTGCTGAAAGGATAAAAACACAACTACAATTTGCTTTATATACAGTTAAATGGAGTCTCTACACTTCTTAGATCTTCTACAGAATTTCTCTAACACGATTCAGTCCTGGAATGTTCACTGCTCCCGTGATGTCAGCTGGCAGCTGATCAGTGACTGAGGGCTTTGATGTTCAGGTTGTTCTTCAGATCCTTCTAAATCTTAAAACAAAGGATACCTGAAAAATTGGTAGAGACACAACATCATAATAACAACATAAAATTTCTGTTGGCAACTGTCTGTATAGTGTTCAGACACAACTGTGTCCTGACAGGTCCACTTTTGATCCATGTCTGGAGTACCAAGGCTGTGTGATGACATCTCTGTTCACTGGATCTCATGTGTTCAGAGGCACACAGTCTGGTCAGATGGACAGGTGACCTTTTTGAACCTGCCAACAAAACACAGACACTTCTCTCCTTGAAGTTAATGAATTACACTAATCAAATCCTTTTAGGGCATCCATTTCCCCCGTTTTCTTAAAAAAAAAAAATAAAAGGAGATGTACTTCTGTTATAAACATCAACATCAACACAAAACCATATACACAATTAAGAACTTATACCAGTTAAAAATAAATTAAATCATAAACATTATTAATAACATATGTAATATAAAACTACTATTAATTACTAAAACACTGCACCAGCATCCCATAGTTAGCAAACAAACAGAAACAAAAAAAGATCAGTGAAGGATTGGGTAATCATCTCCGGAAATGATTCTCCAAGCCCACTTCAAAATTGATCCAGCTGTCATATTAATAGGGTCAAATTGTTGAGTCAAAAAGTGACTCAAATACTGATTTGGTGCAAAAAACATCTGGATCTGCTGGCAAACATTTCATCCAGGTAAAGTCAAGGCTTGGCCAGGGCCTGGCTTTAAACTGGAAAGATGCCTCTTAACTCATTTCTAAAACAAGGTTCTCAATAGTAGCAGCTATGAGATGCTTACAGCACAGCAAACTGTTAAAATGCATTTGGACAAATCAAATGATCAGAAGCCTTAGGTACCAGACCAATTAAACCATGCAGCAGTTGGTTTAATCTGAAGCCTCCCCCATGGCAGCTGATCTTCAACAATGATACATCTTCTTAAAATTCTGGAAACACTGAAAAATAAGAAAGCTATAACAAACAAAAACTGCAGATATTGCAACAACCAATAGAACTCCCAGTGAAGTCAAGGGTGTCACAGACTGCATTCACTTCCATCCACAAACAGGTGTTCACCAGTGTTCCATCACTGCTGTTTCAGTTGTGGTTGTCTTCATCTCTCTAGGAAAATAACTATACTTTGCAGTTTAGACAAGTGTCTCCAATAAAACATAAAACAATTTAAATTAAACAATATTTAAACCTAACAATAATTATTTATGACAAAAGGAAATAACAAACTTAACCTTAAAAGAATATCTAAGTTAGAAAACTTAACTTAAAAACATTCAAGCCTAAACATTATAAAACTTGACTATCCTTAATTCTATTAACACTTAATCTATACTAAATAAAAACATAACTTAATCTTATTCTGTTACTACGAAAAGGCAGATAAAAGTTTGATATATACCTTTCAAACACAATATAACAATAACATGGATTCACTATAAAGATTATAAAAATGTAACAAATCCATCACAATTTTATGTCATCTAGCTTTGAGAATAACCCACAATAACTGCAAATGTTACTAAAAATACTTATTCATAACAGAAATTTACCTAGTATATGCTTAAATTGGTTAGGATTTAAAAGTGTAGTTTTTCTAGAGAAAAACCACAACAACATGGGATTTGGTGAGCTGCCATCCAGCTTTTGTAGCACTTTTCAGAAGCATCAAGTCCAATTTTTAAACTAAAATCCAAAATCCAAATTGGTATATATACAGTTATATGTGTTTTATATAACAAAAGGACTCACATTAAAATTACCTTATTAAAACTGTGGAAAAAACAAGCAAATGGATAATATATACTTTAACTTAACTTTGTCTTGTACAGTAAAGTTCTCTTAACTAATTATTTTTTAAACCATAAATCTCTTCTGTAGATAACATTAATTGGAAGGTTTTCCTAGAAGCTGTAAATCACACCATATTTTAACCTTGGGTTCTAAAACCAATTATTGCAAGGCAACTTCTGTTAAACACTTTTTCTCTCTCTCTTTTTTTTTTTTTTTCTATTTTTTTTTTTTTCACTTTCAAAGACAATAATTTCTCCACTAACACTCTAAAAACTGCAATTGCATAAACTCATAATTACTTAAAACACAGAATTAACTCTAAAATGGTATATAAAAACATTTTGAAAACCCAATAAATCGCAACTTTTTAACAAACTGGGTATAATCCCGATGCTTTTTCTTAGAGAGGGAGCGGGGGGGGGGTTTGACTGCCCGCCCTGCTGCTGCTCTCTGCTGCTCTTATCTTTCTTCACATTCTCCATATACTCTCGCAGAGAGGAAAAACGGAGAGAAAGAAAAAAAAAAACCTCACAAAGTTAACTCTAACAAATGCAGTTTTTTCTCTCAATCTCTCTTGTTGTTCGCCAATAGAGGAAAAGGGGCACAATTTTACAGAAGCAGGTGATGTTACACGAAAAGTCTCTCACGGCCAGGTGCTAACAGCGGCGATCATTGCAGCTTATCAGCGTGGCCTTGGAACTTTTCTTGCGCTGCTTCTACCCCCGGGGTGCCTTTGTTCTCTGCACCCACCTCGCTCCCCCAGGTCCCCCTGGTTCAGGTGGAAACCAATCTAAATTTGGCTTCTTTTCTTCCAGGGTGGTAAAGATGGAACTTAAATAAGATTGTAATGCTAAAAGTGACTCCAAAAATGAAGTAAATATTTCTGGATGTATCACATCCTGCCATAACTGAACAGATTCTGTTCGTTGTTTCAACGTTCGCTGTGGAACTTTTTTTTTTTCTCATTATTTTCTTCTCTTTGACTCTCCCTCCCTCTCTCCATGGGCAGCATAGATAGGAGTGCTTGCCCAGCAGTGGGAGGTAAAGGCATCTGCCGCTGTGACACAGGTAGAATTACGGGGCTCACAGCCTCAGCATATCTCGCTTTTCTGTTTTTTAAGGTATTAATTACAATCTGCCAAGTTCGACCGAGAGACACAGTGTCCTTGCTCTTTTCCGTGATTGCCGTTTCCCATATCAGAGCCGATATATCAGTCCGTTCTTGCACCGCAAAAGGCAGTGTGGGCACTGCAAATGCCCATGACAATTAGCCCATATAATGAGCATATCCAGGTCCTTTTCCTGGGCTGCTTCGCCTCATTTAACGAGGATGCAGAGAAGCAGTTTATCTGCCGCCGCAAATTCCACATCCATGCTGACGGCAACCCGCAAGGGGGAAGGTTGCGACCCTTCTACTACGCCCTTGCCTGCCTGGGCCCCCCCCAGCAGCCTGACTTTCCACGTCCTACCGCTCAGCATCTCACCGCGCTCAGGCTGCCTATCCGGTGCTGATCCAAGCCCGCGACGTCTAATGCCCAGATCCACTCGGCTGACTCCAAAGCCCCTCTGCCCGCAGGGGTGTCCTTGGTCGGAGCGCCAGATGTTGAAAGACCCCCGAGCTATTCACCAGTCTTCACAGAAGTAATTGTGAATGCCGTTTATTTCTATCTTTAGCACACCTTTTATAGGGTTCTACAGGGTCTGCAGGCAGAGCAAGCTACTATTGGCTAGTACACACAAGTTTACATTCTTATCCTTGTACACAGGAACATTGTTTTACTTTCTACAGGCACGTTTCAAGGATTTTAGCCTTTAATATTGCAACTTATCCCAGAGGCTGGTTTGTGTAGACAGACCTTTACCAATATATAAAATACAGCAACAAATGCCCATTTCCCAATTATACACAACATTTTATTAAACTGTACAAACAGCACTGGCATTTAAAAAGTTCATGTTAACCGTTCTAATTAAACATGATGACCAGCTCCACAAACTGCAAGCACAGATGCCCCCTCCTGCATTTCATAGAGCACAAACAAGGATTTCATCAGAGTCATTGGACTGAAACCTTTCTCAGGGTGTTCTGCTCTTCTTGTTAACTTCAGGCACTTCAGCCCTTGCTCCTTCTGGATTCTGTGCCTGCAGTCACTGCCAGTGATATCCCAGCACTGCTTGCAAGGCTGCATTCATCCTGTTGGGAGGTCCAAATTGACAGCCTGAGCCAGCAGAACCAGGAAGGCACCTCTGAAGGGAACCTGATTTTGGGATAACTTACCTTCTGGAGCTTTTCTTCTCCATGGACTGGAGGTTGATGCAACAAAGCTTCAAATGTATGACCTTCAAATGGATCCGAACACCAATTCGAGTGACTGCCTAAGCCTATATTGTTATAAAATTTTCTTTTTAAGCTCTGACGTGATTTTGACAATTTTTCATGGGTATCTCAGTGACAAGCAGTAACTGTGTGGTTTCACAAATCTCCAGCCTCAGGAAACAGTGCATCTTTATTTAAAAGGATCCCATGATGAAAGGATCACAGGAAAGACTTTTTTTTTAAACCCGCCTACATTCCCACAGACTTCAAAGGGATAGAACACACAGCAAAATGTCACAAGGTGGAGGTGAGGGCCACCCTCACCTGATGTGTCTCCTGCCCTGTGACCATCGTGTGCAGCTCATTGACCTGTGCCATAGAGCTGGGACATCATTTAGAGAATGTTAAATCAGCCTTTGCAGGACCCATTAGTGCCTTTCAAGTGAAATACCCCAATTCTGTGACTGGAAGGCCACTTTTACAATGCTTAAACAATGGTTTGAGAAAACATATTGCATTTTTCTCATGTGGTTTTAGGTTAAAATGCCAGAAAGCCCCATGGAGATCTTGCCCTGAGTCTGGTGTGTGAGAAGACACTTAAAGCTTTAGAATAGGGTTCTCAAAGCAATGTGCAACCTCTCATTCTTCCTGCTCAGGAAGCACTAAGTGTAAACCTCTGGTATTCTGTACCAAACTTGGCACTTCCTTTGGTAGCAATCCATTGAGAGGTGCAGATGGTGGAATGGGCACCTGAAAAAAGTCTCTTCATCCCATGGAGAAAAATTGAGTCCTAACACCTGTGAACAGCATTTTTAAAGGGTGTAGGGAGCAAATTTCTTCTTCAAAGCTGTGCACACTTTGACAATTCTGCACGTGTACAAGTGGGGGTTACCAAAGCATCCAACCTGAGTCTCCCCTGACACCCTCAGGCCTTGAGCAAACCACTTTTCCTTCAGAAGAAGGTGGGTCTGGGTCAGAGTTGCAGAAATAGGCACTGACATCACCAGAAGCTCAAATATACTTATTTTTCCTTACAGAGAAACCTGTTGGCTCTGTGTACAAGTAGTGAGGAACACATTTTGGCACCTCCACATTTTCAGAGCATTGGGAAGAGAGAGAAGAGAGACCAAAAGATACCACAAAGAAACTTTATCATCAATGAGGAGTGGGCTGGCTTCTGCTATTGACTGGAATAAGTCAGAAGCCTCCAGGCATGGTACAAACTTTCACTGAGGTGCTTTCTTTCTGGAGGGTTCTTGATAAAAATAACCATGCACAGTCTTCAGTTGACAAAGTGCTACTCAAATCATTACAGAGAATTCCTTCAGTAAGGCAGATCTCAGGAAAATATTTTCTCCATTTTAGGGTTCACAAAAGAGAAGTTGCTGAACATATTTTGGTCCATGCTGTTAATCAGTGCTCTGTCAGCACAGGACAGTCTGGGTTTTTCATTTAGGAATTCCTTGTCGAAGTTGCTACAGTCACTTGGAGATTTCTTCAAGAAAAGTAAAAAAAATTGATGTCAAACCACTAACAGTCAGATCTTTATTACCATAGTACTAGCCCTATCAGGCTGCTTCCTATGGGCTCAGCTCAACCTTTAGTTGGGAGCCAGTAAATAAATATAAATATAAATATAAATATAAATATAAATATAAATATAAATATAAATATAAATATAAATATAAATATAAATATAAATATAAATATAAATATAAATATAAATATAATAAAGGAGGCACTGAGCCTGTGATCCAGGAATTCTGCCAGGCAGGAATGTTACAGCTTTGTAACATGACAGACTGAACTCACCAATTGTATAACAGTTGTAGAAGACTGTAAAATGAAAGTATGATGTGCTTGTCAAATTAAGTTCTATTATTGTTATTAATAGGACTTTAATAATTTAATAAGACTGTTACTAATAGTCAGAATTATTCTGATTTAGCCAAACATCTGGTTCTTGAATTGTTTTACCTTCTGCAGTGCTAGGAAAGATAATCCCTTCAGAATGGGCTGCAGTTACGTGGTGAAGGGAAGGTATTACCCTGCTACAGTAACTGAGAAAGCAATAAGTAATTTATGGTTTCTCAGGTATGGGCATGCCAGACCTGGGCTTGCAGCCACCACAAAGCTGTAGTGCGAGGATCAGGTCAGGCAACCAGTAGAAATGAAGAGTTTAGAAGACCTGAGATGGGTGGAACTGAAAGAAGATCCTTACCACTCTCGGTTTGAAAGGAGGCTCCATCCTTCTCTCTTCTAAAGCTTCCCAGCTGATTTCCTGGAAAAAGGCGTGCTGGCGGATGTTCCCTCTTGCTCCCAGTCTCCTCTCAGGCTCTCTTACAAAAAGCTGGAATGTTGATTCCATAGGTTAAATTCTCTGATGATAATACAAGCATAAAGCAGGGTGGAATGTGTAATTATCCAGACAGTACAATGGGAAGAGGCCATAATGGAGAAAACATTGGGATTTTTTTTTTCCTAAACCAGGCAGTTTGCTGATTGGTATAAAGATGATTACTACCTCCAATTCTGACAGAAGTACAGGCTGTTTGGGCAGAAAGACGGCAGCATGTGCCCCAAAAAGAGATGTTCAACATCTCAGTCTGATGTATTTCTTAGTTTGAAGTTTTTTCTGGGAGTTAATAAGCCTTGCACCTTAGGGACTCTTCTGCAAAGAAACTGATCTCTGCTGGTGTCTGTGAGGAGCCACCATCACAAATCAGGAGAAGGAAGACACACAAACGTCCTTATGGGAGAGGTGTGGTTTGATGCCCACAGGAAAGACAGTAACTAAACTAAATTTGTTGCTCTCTACAGCAGCTGAAAATAAACAAATTAAAGACAATAATTCTGGCAGAAAGACTTTTCATTTGGTGGGTGGTGATTCTTACCTTCACCAAAATGTCCTTTGCATCCTTGTTCAGCCAGCGAGGGTAGAAGGGGTTATCCATACGGATGGACTGGAAAAGCTCCTCCTCATCTTGGCCGTGGAAAGGGGATTGGCCAATGAGCATCTCATACAGGAGGACACCAAAGGACCACCAGTCAACGGAGGTGTTGTACTTCTGCCCCAGCAGTATCTGCCCAGAAAGAGGAGCCACAAAGGCAGAAGTAAAATGTCTGACATGAGTTTTTCAACTTCAGGGGAAGGCCCAGACCATGGCCTTGCAACAGCTGCTCTGCAGAGTGGGCTTTCAGAGTGCTTCCCACTGCCTGCAGCAGGAGCCAGAAATCTGCCAGTGGTGCAGGGCCTGTGGCTCCTGGAGCAACAAGGCACAGCCACGCCTGGGTGCCAAAACAGTCCCTGGCAGTACAGACAACAGGCTGCATGTAACCCTTAAGTTACTTGAACAAATCCTTGGCTACCAGAGAGATCTCAAACTTAAAAGATGAGACAAGTAATCTTTAACCTTCTCTCCGAGGGTTCAAATCAGGCTTGTGAAGTCCAGGAAGGCAAATGGCCAGGTATTAGCATTTTGGGATTGATTCCAGTGACACAAGCTGAGTTTCAAAATTACAAATGTGGCAGCATTAAGGTACTTCAGGACTATCAGTCACTTAAAACGGTGTGACTCTACCCCAGCAAAATGTTCACCCAGGAAAAACATGAAAGGGGTTGCTGATCTGTCCTCTTGAGACCAACTGGGCTTTAGATGGAGGAATGGGAATTTGTCCTCAGTCAGTCCCTTGGTTTTTGCCTTTCAGTGTCACCTATAAAATGACATCCAGCTGGAGGGACGACCTCCCCAGGGTCTAAAGGACCACCACCAAGTTCTCAAACTTTCTCTGTGAAGAAGCAAAATTAATCTCACCTGCCTTTAGGTATCTGTTGTTAAGATATCTAGAGCTGAACCAGCTATCACTAGCTCCTAGCCAAGGAAAGCAATTTGCCCAATTTTAAACATTCAGATAAATATCCACCTGCTGTAAAATACAACCCCTGTTTGTCTCCTTTGGCTCTCAAAGAGCCTCAAAAACTTGCTCATATATAGATTTTTGTGTTGCAGATACCTGAAGGTTCACATGATGACTGTGGTGTGTAGGATTCTTATCAGAATTTGAGAGCTGTAGAGGGGAAAATTTAATTTTGAGGCACAGTCTTTAGTCTTGAGCCCACATCTTGGTTGCAATGGGATAATCTGTACTACATCTGTCTCCAAAAGAGGAGATGCCAAAAAGACAAAAAAGAGATTTGAATATATGATGTAATATATGCAATGAGTTCTACTCAGAGCCAAAAAAATAAATCAGCAAGACCCCTTAATATATTTTTTCTGGATCACTTACAAACAAAATCATCCCAGCCTTTCCTTCTGAAAAGAGAAATTATTTTATAAGGCTTTATCTTTTAAAGTCTAAAGTATCTGGAAATTGAAATTGAAGTGTTTTATGGCAGTCAGAAAGAAAAGGGTTTATTTTATTTGTGGTTCTCTGGGAAAAAAAATAAACTCAGCAATTTAATTTCAGGCTTTTTTTTTTTTTTTTTGGCAGGTAGTTTTTTAAATGAAAAAAATTTGCTTGTCTACTGACCCAAGCCCCCCCTTATCTGCATGGCTGTGGCCAAGGTGCTGGGTCTGTAACAAATTACAGTGGTAGCAACTGCAGTGAAATACTGACAGAGTCCAGTGCTCCTGCCTGTGGTAGGAGGGATGATCCATAAACTTAGAAGTGCTTTCAATTTAGAGGTAAAACGTTTTATATGCACTCGTTGAATCCCTAAAATAAACAAGGTGCAGAAATGAAACTCTGAGCTATTTCAGTTTCTCTCTTTTCTATAAAATAAAATCACAGATAATGGATCAACAGTTGACTATCTGTTTGGTTTTTTTTTTTAGGACCAAAAACCAGCATTTTTTTTCTTAAATAAAGGCATACTGAAGTGGGATAAAAGACAATTGCAGCTTGATTTCAAAGCACACTTACACCCATTCTTAGGCAATAGAAATCAAATTGATTTGAAGAGACCCTTGAGCCAGCAGTGGTGTAACCTCAGCCAGAATCGAGCCCTTAGTGCACAGTGAAGGACCAATGAATTACAGTGGAGAGAAAAAAACCCTAAAGGCTTTGACGGCTCTTTGGAAAATACCAATATCCATCATGAAAACACTAAAATTATGAAATGGGATCTTGAAAGCTAAATAAATGGATTTCAGACTGATGTGAGACATGATGCATGGATGACTTGCAGGTTTTTCTCTGAGCTAAAAAATATTTTCTTTGGCCACCTAATTAGTCAAAGCTTCTCCATAGTAAGATCTATCATTGTGTGAAGTCATCAGGTTAGGGAAACTTTCTCTTTTCTGGAGGGATCTAGTTCTAAAATTTCTAGGGTGAAAAAAAATCAACAACCAAGTTTCTGTCTGTTGAAAAATTGAAAGAAATAAGGGAAAGGGCACAGTCATCATTCCTCATGCTGTGTCTGTCCCTCAATTGCAGGACCCCTTGGAGTTTCTTCTGCCATGTCTCAAAAAGAATTTCCATTAAGCATTCTCTTTCTTGGTTTAAATCAAGTTCCACCTGCACCAAAAAATGAATTAGCCACAAAAATAAGCAATGCCTAACAGCAACACAGACTCCAAGCCATGCTGAAATCCAGTTTCTGGCCTGGAACTGCTCCAAACCAGGTTATTACTCTTTGCAACCTCCACCACTGCATTAGGGTCACGTCTTAAGTAAGACATGTTTCCTGTCCCACAGCACTTGATGACCTCCCTGTGCCCCACACCTACCTCAGGGGCAATATAGTCAGGAGTCCCACAGAAAGTGCTTGTCTTTGCATCTCCAAACATGTTCTCCTTGCACATCCCAAAGTCAGCAATTTTGATGTGCCCCTCATTGTCCAGGAGGACATTGTCCAGCTTCAAGTCTCTGTGGAGGAAGAGAAAAAAACCCCATTCTTCAAAGTGTAAAGCACACAAGTTATTTTAGCAGGTTACACTTACTACACTTGTTCTCTGCCTCTATGTAGTGCCTACATACTGGAAATACAAAGGAAGGCTGAGGGCTAAATCAGCTGCTCCCAACTGCTCCCTTGGGCTTCAGCTTCCCTCTTCTGCATTTCTCCTGTCCCAGCACTGATTTATCTGCTGGAGAAGACACAGAACCATGGAATCACAGAATGGTTTGACTTGGAAGGGACCTTAAAGATCACCCAGTTCCAACCCCCTGCCATGGGCAGGGACACCTCCCACTAGACCAGGTTTCTCCAAGTCACATCCAGCCTGGCCTTGAACACTTCCAGGGATCACATGACCCAAGATATCTTCTAAAAGCTGTTTCCTTCGAGGATGCAGAATAGTGAAGCTAAGAAGGGCTTTGTGCCAGGTGGTGCTTCTGCCCTAACACAGCCTGGAGAATGAGAGCAGGTAACTCTCACTCTCTCCTCCCCTGGGAATCTCAATATTCTCTCTGAAGCTGCTGCCAGATCTCCCTCGTAGTGCAGGATCTACAAATGTCAGAAGAGATAGGGATCCACAAGCCCTGTAGAGGGTCAGAGTAATCCCAGACATCAGCAAAGCCCTCACCACTGCCGGGCTGCACCATCTGAACCCCAGGATTTACAAAACCTTTCACACTCAGCTGCCAGGCTGTTGCCTGAGCTTTCAGGCTCTGAGCTACTCTGGGAAGCAAAGAGCCCAGAGAGAAGAAGAAAACAGAAATGCTCAGACAAGCATATAAAATAAAAGCAAATATTTGCAATTACTATATTATTTATTGCTCATTTGCAATAAAAGCAAATGAGCCGATGAATCATGTCCATTGGTGGAGAACAAAGATGTCCTCAAGTGGGAACTAACTCTGAAAGGAGAGAAAAGCTTGTAAAGAAGAAAAAGGCAGAGAGAAATGAAGGCTGGCATGGTTTCCATGTTAATTTTCTTAAACGTCACCTAAAGGTTTTATCTAAGATAATGATCCAGGTAAAATGTTTGGATCAGTGATGCTGCACTTAACCAAGGATGTGGGTAGAATTTGGGTCATCTGGTCTATGAGCACACACATTCCTACACTGCCTGGTTTGTGCTGTCAATCACTGCTCCTTCTCAGGGCTCCCAAGGCATCCAGACACATCTGCTTGTAGCCACAGCTGAGGTGTAACTTTCATTATTCATACTAATTCACAGCCTACACATATTTTGGCCAAAAGGCCAAGTGGAATGGGGCCTGATCCAGTGGATGGCATCCCTGCCCATGGCTGGAACCAGGTGATTTTTAAGGGTAATCCCAAACCAAACCACTCTGTGAATCTGTAATTCTGTGGTTTTCCACATCTCAGACAAGAGGCCTAGCCACGAGGCTACTGCACGGACACCCTCCTGCCGACAACTGCTTTATGATGCGGGGTTCTTTTCAGAAATATTCCTTAAAGAAGGCAATTTCTAATGCTTGATGCTCCTGGGATGATGGCCTGCAATTGCAGGGAAGATGATTTTTCAGCCTCCCTCTGTGCAAAGCTCCTTGTCTTGCTTGGGCCAGGTCCTCATCAGGGCGGGGGACATTGCAGTGTTTATACACTAAATTGTTGTCATGGGGAAATTGTTCTCTGCTGCAAGAATATGGCCCAAAACAAAATGGGAGTCATCAATCAAAGAGAAATACAGAGAAAACGGAGACATTTGCCTTCCAAGTGGCAGACACTCATGTTGTCACAATTTCCAGCTGGAATGACTTATTTTAGTTACAACGTTGAGATCAATCTCAGGCTGCCAGCACTGCTTTTATTCATCCAGTAGATCGAAGCAAAACAAAAAAACCCATCACCTACAGTTTGCTTTCATTATTTTGATGAGTCTCAAATTCACTGGCTCCAGGGACTGGAGTTTCTGCCAAAAAATGCCTTGGCTCATTTGTTAAAATTTAAGCCAATGTTTCCGAACGTGGGTGCATGAGATAGAACAGCTGGATTCATTATCCTTACGACATCATGAGAGATGTAGTTTCAAAAATTATTACTATTCACTTTTCTAAGTGCTTAGTTTGCTCTGACAGAGATACTGATGACTCTGTGTTCGCAGCTGACCTCCTTGTCATTGTCCTCAGTGAAAAAGGGAAAAGAAAGTAGGACTGGTTAAACCTTTTCTCTCAATGCTTGATACCCAAAGCAGTATCACCAACTCCTGGGAATGAGGTATTTCTTCCTATCCACATGCTACCCAGTGCCCAGATGTCCCAGTTTTCCCTCAATTCCCAAGGCTCCAGACTCTAAACACCCCTCTCCTTTCAGGAGGAAATGGGTCCCAAACCCCAACACAGCACTGCTGCAGTGATTCCAAGTAAAAATGTGAATTATAAATAAAATGTCAGCATTAGCTGTCCTGCCATAAAGTCACTATGTCCTGCAGATATTTTTAATCAGATTTTCTGAGAAGACTGACTAAAAATAACAGACACGGGCAAGTGATTTGGGCACTTCAGAAATTTTTTCCCATCACTCATGGAGAATAATAATTAGAGCCAGAAAAGTTGCTGAAGCCCCTGAGATCATCTTAGCTTAATGCCACTGACATTGATCTCATGTTTATGCAGTCACCATTATCAGTCAATAAAGACTATAAATGGCTCCCCCATGAGTACTAACCAGAATCAAAGCTCATGTTTTAAAGGAAGAATGGATTGAGAGCAAGTCATCAACTTTCAGCATTTGCTCTAATGTTCACACTACATGACAAACATTGAACAAGCTTATTTTGGGTTCAGCAAACATCACTGCTGTAAGGAGCTTTCTTATTTATTTGTGATGAGTTATTTGTTTTCTGCTTTTAAAGAAGGCTGCAATGTAGTAACTGAATTTTGTCATGAAGTTCAGGTTAACCAGAGCTCCTCAGAAATTAAGTTCCTCCTTTTGGCCATGGGAAATCAGACTGTGGCCTAATTTCTGGTAGAACTGGGTAGTTCCCATACACATTTTAACACAGGCTTAATGAACCTAAAAATGCTCTCTGCTCTCTGCTTACTACAAGAAGAACTTAATAGACAACTCAGATTCATGATGGTGAGATGAATCTCATCTCCCCATTGTGCACAAGATTAATCCAAAATTAAGATACATCACTGTCTCCCTTGTCACCACTGTCCCAAAGTAACCAGCACAGCAGTTGGACCAAATTTCTTGTGTCTGACTTGACCTTAATATACCTTGAGATACTGAAAGGTTAAACAAGGTGCTTACACTGGGTGTATTTACATTTACTCCCTGTAAATGCATCCAAGGACTTGTTTTAATGTTAAATGAAATAGGACTGGGTTCTGAAACAAGGACCAAAACTGCCTTTTCTATACTCTCTCTTCAAAATAAAACACCCAAACTCTGTAAAAGGGAAATCGGCAGAGAATGCCAGTAAGTACAGCCAAGAAATAGCGTCTCTGTTGCCATTGGTGCTTGCAGGGGAAAGCAGAAAAGGTTTAGCATTTAGCATATTAATTACACTAAAGAGTAAAATTACCTGTATATTATGCCCTTGGAATGGAGGAACTGGAGCCCACAAATGATTTCAGCAGCATAAAACCTGAATGACAGAAGGCACGCGTTAGAGCAGGAGCTTCCCAAAAGTTTTTTCAAATAGACTGAAAAAGATGGAAACCTTGTGTCCACAAGAGCCAAAATTTCATTTTTTTAGGTTCCCAGAAGGTTTGAAGTATCTCCAGAAGGCTTGGAGTGACTGTGTTTTACTGATGGATGATGTGAGATTCCCAAAAGCAGGTGGGAGTCTGGGATGGGGAGCACAGACACACTCCCTGTCTTGTTGAACTGCCCTCTTCCCTGCCCAGATTTATGACCTGCTTTCCAAAGAATCCCCAAATTCTGGCATTGTTTAGGCTGGAAAACCCCTCTAGCATCGAGTCCAGCCATTAACTCAGCACTGCCAAAACTACCACTAAAATCCCCAAGTGCCACATTTCTTGAACACTTACAGGGACAGTGATTCCACCACTTCCCTGGACAGCCTGTTGCAATGACTGACCACACACAGTGAAGAATTTTTTTCCTGATTCTGAAAGCTTATCCATTGTATGGACTATGCAGCAGGTTGGTGGCCTTTCTCTGGAGCTTTTTGAGCTTGAAGTCATTGTTCTCAGCACATTTTTACCTAAAGGACACCACCACACCCTGCTGCAAAGAGGCAGCATCAGTGTGAAGAGTGAAAGTGCTGTCCCAGAAGAGAATGAAACCAGAGGATCATATCCCCTCCCTGTGTGGCACAGCTCTGCTCCCTCCTTCTTCAATGCATTGGCCCTTAGTTCTGGACATTCAAATGCATTTGAAAAAAATCATCAAACATTGATTTAAATGACAGTGTGGGTTTTATTATTAAATTATTAAATAAAGTAATTCCTATAGGGGTTTCAGTATTGACTTTCAAAATACCTTTTGCTTGCAGAAGGATCAAAAGCACCTTTCATTTATTCTAATTCTTGTATTTACTTTAATCAAAGCTAAATACATTTTTAATTCCCTGCTAGTATATTAATTTTTTGTTTAAATTTACCTTTTGTGCTTTTGATAGTTTTCACCCCACCTCCTTGAACTTTAAGGGGAAAAAAGGGAAAATCCCATTACTTCTAACAAACAACAGTTTCACCTCTGACCACTGGGCTGGGAACCTCAGTTTAAGCAGGTCCTGCAGCTTGGCTACAGAGTGTTGTAAAGAAGCAAGGTCATGTCTGAGAGAAACCAACTGTGTGGATGGAGTCTAAAAGCCTTCTGTGGGAGGGAAAAGAGGATGGGAAGTGACTCATTCCAGGTCCTTCACTGAGCTGGGAGGATGGCCTGTATGGACTTGGCTTCCAGCACAAGCATCATCCCCACTTTGCAGCTCGGCAAGGTGAAGAGAGGTCAAATAATCTGCCCAAGATTTCCTCTACAAGGCAGTAGCAGAGCTGGGAATAAAGTCAAGTCCTTGGTTTGCTCCTGTCTCGTGTGCACCCTGCAGACCCAAAGGCAATGATAAATGTCCTACGTTGCTCTGGGAAGGTCGAACTTATGGCAGCTCTGGATATGGAACATGAGGTCTCCTCCATTGAGGTATTCCATCACAAAAAAGAGGTTTTCCTAGAGAAGGAGATAAGGTGAGAATAAATAAGGAGTGGTGAAGAGTGAGGTAAAAGTTCAAATACTTAAAAAAAAAAATTGCTCAGAAAGCACTCAAAAAGAGGAAGGAAAATATTACTGTGAGGGTGTTCAAAAGAAAACAGTTTCTTTTTTAGATTCCTCATTTCTCCTCTTAGTTCCCTAAGCTCATACACTCCCTGCTCTGATTTCTATAAACACCATTAGCAAACACTACAAAGCCACTTCATAACCAGCTGGGGCCGTGGATTTTCACCAGCAGAGCTCCAGGCTCACAGAAAGGGCTCAGTAACTTTACAGTGCCTGTATAGCTGAAGGACAGGTGGACAAGCAAGGGACTAGTGGAAAAGGCAAAAATCCCTCCTCTGGTCCCCATCCCAGTACAATATCCATCCAGTGGTGTCACCTGCATTCCTGCACAGCTTCTGTGGAGGCACCTGGGTCTGACTTTTTCAAGTTATCAGAGACACTGACCAGACAAAGCAATTTGTTTTAAGCACATGCTTGATTTTAAGCCTGAAAGCTGCTCTGTGTAACTCATTGGTGGGAAAAGTAATGAATTAATCATATTTCTAGATACCCATTGAGAACTTGCATCCTGCAATTTTTCCAGGCTCAGAGAAACCTGGAAAAAGTTGAGTTCTTGTCCCTGGTTGCATGCAACCATCTGTTCTTCGACCAGGGCAGTGAAAATCTCTCCTGGTACATAGAAATGACAGAATCTCTCTATATATAATAAGCAGAACTGATCACTGAGGTTTCTTTTCCAATCCTTGATACAGAATCATGGAATCACAGAATGGTTTGGGTTGGAAAAGACCTTAAAGACCCCTAAAGTTCCAATCCCCTGCTATGGGAAGGGACACCTCCCACTAGACCAGGCTGCTCATGACATGACACTGATCCTCTCACAGCTTCTCAGCCAAAACTTCATAGCCAGAACCCTGTAGAAGCTGGTTTAGATTGATCCCTTCCATGCTGAATTGTCTCTACAAAGCAGTAAGGACAGGTTTTTTTCTGGAGGAAAAGGATCTGCACACTGAGATATGCTCGCAGATTAAACTTCTGTTTTGGGAATCTCACCTTTTGTGCAAAAATGCAGGAATAAAACAAAATGGATGTGGTATTTTTTCCCCTCAAAAACCTCTCTCAGTTCTGTACACACCTGAGGTCAGTCATCTCTAGGCTATGCTATAAAGGTTATGAATATCTTCCTTGTGTTGCCTATTGCCCATTACATTTTTTCTGGGGGGGAAATAGAGTTGTTTTCACTTATATTTTTAACAGTCGAAGGTTTTTATCCATAAGACCTAATGTAAGTATCTCTGGCAGCAAGCCAAGAGCTGGCTATGTTGAAAAACCACAAAAGTGCTTGTTCCTTTCAAACAACAGCTGTCTGCTCTAATTTGTGCAATTTCTTTAGCCAGATCCTCTTAATTACAGCACTCTTATTTAAATGGACTCACTGGAAACCCCACCTGTCATCCAACAAGCTCAAAGCCAGATCTGGCCTCCTGGGGAAAGAATACAAATTCCATCACTAAACCAAAAGGGTGCAGGTTTTCAGTATTTTTTGTATCTGCAGGGGACTGTGCACATAAATGAGTTCCAGCAAATAAAAAGACCAAAGAAAGGTGGGAAACTTAGTGAAGACGTATAAATCTTAGAAGCAGCGCAAGCTCAGGAGCCCATTCAGGAAAATAATTGAACAGATGCTCTTTGGGAGGGCACACAGGGAGGTGATGGGGTTTACCCAACAACACACCAACAACCACATGTGTCCTGCTGGGACTGAAGAAACCTCATGGGTCTTGAAATGGGCCAGACTCAGCTTTAGTGGGCTGGGAAGGAGAAAACTCCTCAGTTCCTCTGTAAAGTCCACTGATTTTGGCTGCACTTTATTGCACATCTCTAACTGTAACTTGATATCCATATTTATCTGGTAGAATGAGCAGTCACGCTCTGCTTGTTCATGGGTTTGAGCAACCATCTGATGTAGTTGTTTAACTGAACCCAGGGACTCTGGCTTGAAACTGCGGAGTCTGGCAGCATCCTCGAGTGAAGAAAAGATGGAGCAACCCCTCAGATTAATTTACATCCACATATACAAACCCTGTTGCTCAACTGCCTTTAGCTATGAAGCTGGAGAATACAAACTTAGGAATGTTTAGTACTGAAGTTTGTAATGTATCAGGTGCTCTTGAGTGGTACCTAAACCCTACTGAAAAGACAGACAGGATCACTCTGACTTTCCTGCTCTGGGGTTTGGAAGTTCCTCTTGGTTCTTAAGAAGTGCAGATGTCTGGAAGAGCTTGTGGAGGAGAACTGGTTGAGAGCAGCCCTACGTCATTATGAGTGGGGAGGTGTCACCAAGAAGGGCAAAGTGCAACAACTTATTGGAGTCAGCTTCCTATGTCTGAGATCTACAGAGCCACAGAGCACATTAAATATGGGAAGCGGCAAAACCCATTCTTGAAACCACCAAAATTTTCAAGAGAGTGATAGAGGTCAAAGGGTCAGAGTGGTGCGGAGGATGTTCTTGCAGACAGGCTTCAGCTCCATTTCCTCTTGTCCTGGAAAAGCTCACTGATGGCTCCTGCCTGCTGCTGAGAGACTCTGGAGTCTGTCAGCACTCGGAGCAGGCAAGGGGAGTTAAGAGGGTGTTATCTGGTTGAAAATGTCCCTGCTGACTGCAGGGCAGTTGGACTAGATGGCCTTTAAAGATCCTTTCTAACTCAAACCATTCTCTGATTCTCAAGGCTCTGCCATGCCCTTATCCCCTGCAATGGTCCTGCCTGTGGATGTTGAGCAAACAAGCAGGAGTGTTGTTTCTCAGTGGTGAGACCCCCCACAGCTCTGCAGGAGGCCTGGAAAGAGTGCCCTGCCCCTCTGTCCTGCAGGCAGGTGACAGCTTGCTGAGCACCTGCAGGACCATCCCTGTGGATGCTAACTCTGAAACAGAGAGCTTGTGAAACTGCAGGCCATATAGCTTCTCAGTCTTGCCTGAGAAGCTAGTCTGGGAATTCATAAGGAGGATTCAAAACAATCCTCAAAGACAGAAAACAGCCTTGCAGGTGTTGTTGTCTGTCTCTTGTTTTCTTTGCAGGAGAAAGTCAGGGGGTAGTGTGCCCCACTGACCAATGATGGTAATGTAGTAGTTTGCTAACTACTGTACTTTCCACGTATCAGTCTATAAAACAAACCTGAAGTAATAAACTACGAGACATTCTCCTAATCGACTCCTAGAGAGTCTATGTCGCTCTTCTTGCCGTTCCTAATAGAGCGACACATCCCTGTGTGGCAAATGCTCAAGCCAAACTTTTGGTCATGGCTCTAGACTCACACAACAGAAAATGTTTGGTCTCATGGCAGACCTCAGGAGCATCTTATACAACCACAGAGCTTAAGGAGGACTGGAAAAGCACTTACTGCACTCAGGGATGGTCACTTCACCAGGATAGTTATAAAATCATAAAAACATCTGAGTTGGAAAGGATCAACAAGGATCGTCAAAATCCAACTCCTGGCCCTGCACAGGACACCCCTGAGAATCACACCACGTGCCTGGGAGCATTGTCCAAACACTTCCTGATGCATTTGACACATTGTCTTAAGAACATCCATGTATCAGCCATTCCCTTCTTCTAGACCATCTTCCAAGGACTTTTTCCATTGCAGCATGAGGAACAGGACAAACCCTTCTATGGGAGGGTGAAGTGCTGCTCCTACAGCAGACAGAGCCCTACAACAGGAGGTGGTACAGCACACAGACATGGCAGCTGTGTCCTGCACAAAATAACACAGCTCCTGCACACAAAATAACACTGTTCCCCAGCTGAGTCAGTCCTGTCAGGTGCTGAAAGCCTGGATTACTGTAAGAACTCAATTTCCTGCCCTTTCAATCCCTCAGTGCCTGAGCTGAGCTCCTCCCTACAGAGCCACCTGCTCCCTCTGCCTCTCCAGGACAAGGCAGGGATGGAGTTAAACCAACCTGCTCCTGCTCTGGGCGACTGCTGTGAGAAAGAATAGTCACTATCAGAGATGCTTTCAACTTTATAAACAATGAGTATAAAGCAGGCAGCATTTAAATTGATCTTTTGAAGGTACATCCTTTAACAGGCTCTTAAAATCCTTTAACCAGCTGGAAGCCCTCCAGAGCACTTTTCTGCAGAGATTTTCAGATTTTGTTTTCTTTGCACTTTGAAAGCACTTGCATACATACAAATAGACAATTTAACACCATTTATTGAGGAGCAAAAATTCTTCTTCCCAGGGATTCCAGGAGGATAAATGTCAGAACAATTAATGCTGCAGGACAGTGTGGCTATTCCTGTGTTTAGAGCAGGTACCCTAACAAATGTCTCCAAGTGGAAAAGGCTCCGGATTAAGTGACTGAATCCTTTTTAATTCTAATTGCCATTGAATTAGGCTGTTCCTAGCCAAGAGAAAGGCTGGACTTGATGCAATTCCTGCAGCTGATTCTGGTCTCAACTTTTCATGCAACTCAGCACAGTCTGGGTGCTGATCCACACTTTAGATTTATTTTATTTCCTGGGATAGTTGGCAGCCAAAAGCCTCTCAGGCCTTTTCCACCACATCCCTCCATGCTGCAATCCCATCAGAGCATCCCACCCAGTGGGAAAGAGGGCAATGCAGTCCTCACTGTATCTGCTGTCACAAGGAACAGTTAACACAGGGTTACCCCATGCTAGGAGGTGACTACAGTTCACCTGCACTGCAATTTGCACCAGGGCAATCCAAGTTTTAATTCTGTTCTCTGGTTTAAAGACTTTTTCCTCCCTCTTGTGTAATATCAGCCTATCTTCTGGAGATGGCAGCATTTCTTACAGCTGTCCAATAATCCTGTCCAGTCCCTGCTCTCACTGTTTATTCCTCGTTCTGATCCTTGCATTGTCAGCATTTCTAGCTGCGGGTTGAGCTGCTCATTTGGGATGCTCAGCGTGGTGTGCCCATCTGCTTGCTACAAAGCATAGGAATATATTTATACACATAAATAAAATACATTTGCAGAGATAAAGGTGCAGATTTGGCTTCCACTCTGAGCTCTGAGATCCCAAGACCTTTACTCACACTCAGAGCAGAGTCCATCCCTCACTGATAAACTGAGGCACTATCAGCCCATGTCTTCCAAGAGGAAGTGGTCTTCCCTATCAGTGTCCAGCAGAATCTTGGAGAGAGATTAATTTTCTCAAGGCTAGAGAAAGATTTGTCTGAAGTTTTGCACATTAAAAAAAAATAAAAATCACCAGACCAAAAACTAAACAAAAAGCAAGCAAATCCCTGAAACATAAATATTTTAGCAGTTGAAAAACAGAAAAAAAAAGTTAAAGTTTTTATTTTAGGAAGTAATTTTTTTTTTTTTTTTCAGGATAAAGTGCAGCTAGACTGCAGATTTTTAGAAAACTCAGACAAAGCTGAATGCATTTTGGGCTGATTTTCCTCAGGCTGGACAATGAGGAGGCAATGAAAATATGTAAATTGAATATGGCAATCATCTTTTACTTAAAAATCCCCACTTGTGAGCTGTCCTCCTCTTTTCCTGGCCAATGCCTTTCCCCTGTTCACACCACATGGGCTGACATCACCTAGAAGTGTCTTGCAAAAACTTCATATATTTGATGTTATAATTACAGCTGCTCACACCTTCTCTGGCACAACCTCGTAGAAATCCCAAAGCTCTTCTGAGATGCTGCTATTTCTGCTAAACCACGTTGCAATTTTGGCCAGGATTGAACGAGACCTTGCCAGTTTTCCTGCCTGTTGGTTGCAAGAGGCAAAATCCTCAATGCTTTCCTAAATGTTCCCATCAGCGGCTTCAAATTTGGCCTTGAATCAGATTTTTCCCAAGTGCAAAGTACTCAAAATACTACGAGGATGGACAGATGTTTCCAAGCTGATGTATCACCCCCAAAAGAAGTAGGAGGATGGAGCTAGGGCTGTTCAGGAGGTCCATGGCACAACCAGGCAGTGGAGCTGAACATCCAAAAGGTGTGAAATGCCCACATGCCAACCCCATGCTCTGATCCAGGGCAAAGATATCAGCCCTGCCCCTCAACAGCCAGTTAGAGAGAGAAGAAAACTGAAATTGCACTTGGGAAAAAACGTAATTCCAGGAATTGAAATAACCTCTGAGGAGATATTTGAATGAGAAATCTGAAAATACTCAGATAAAACAGAGCCTAAGAATTTTCAAATTAGGACCACACTCCTGTTTCACAATTCTTTTATCCTTCCTGCCAGTGTAAGAGATTTTTTCAGTCAGTATTAAGCACACAAAATCAACAGAGCATGTGAAAAAGGCTCACCACCAGAAGAACAGATATAATACAAGAGTAAAGCAGAAAATAAACATTTCTGTAATATTTTCTTTTAAACTGCAGTAACGTTACTTCTCTTTTGGGTTGAGATAGTCTTCTCTGTTGCTATTTTGTGCTGCAAGTCAAACTGCCTCAAGATTTAATTTGCATTTAGGTAAAGGGTGTTAATAAAACTTGGTCAATGAAGTAAAGAAACAGAAATAAAAGTGACTTTCAAAAAGGGAAAGCCTATTTTTATGGCAGAAGATCAGTGAAATGCAAAGAAGAATAAAACATAAGCACTGGGATGCTAGTCACTGTTTTGGCATTACTGATTTTGGGATTTCACAGAATTATAAACGTGTTTTTCCTCATCTTTAGCATAACAGCGTCCCTTTAAATCTAATATAGCAGAATAGCTCTCTGAGCTTATTGCTAAAATTCACACTATGTAGTTATGTCAGCTGAATATCTGGATACAAAGATGACTGCAGTAAAATAAAACAGAATAAATCAAAAAGAGATTGGACAAAAAACCCCAAACACCATGGGCTTGCATTTATTCTCATGCAATAAAACAAGAAAAGTATTCTGAGTTTTGAAAGCACTGATCATTCAGACTCCACTGCAACAGGGTGGGGCATTAAGTGCCTGGTGACATCTAAAACCTGTCTGAAGGGCTATCCAGCTTTATATAATTGAGCAGTCACTCATTACCTGGGTGGAGGTGAGGAAGAAACTCATCCCACAGCTCAGAGAACTGTCAATAGATTAAAGGACTTTTTTTTTTTCCCCTCTGGAAACAAGTGGACTATCAAGGTCCTTGTTTTGGTGTAGGAATATTCCTGTTTTTACTGTTCTTTGCAGAGACACTCGGCACCTGGAGCAGCTCAGGTAAGCTAAAGCATGAGGGATTCGGAAAGGCACCAGCCCATATGTTTCTGTTTGAAACTCCTTATCTATCCAATGAAACTTGAAGAAACAAAAAATGTCATCTTTTCAATATTAAAATCCATAGAGGGACTCTACACAGCGGTGCCATGGCTTCTGCCCATGGCAGGGGAGTTGGAAACAGGTGATCTTTAAGGTCCCTTCCAACCCAAACCATTCCATAATCCTAAAATGATTGCCATAAAAGACATTCTGACAGCCTTGTCAGAAAAGACATTCTGACTGTCCTTTGAGCCGTGGAAAACCATCCAAGGTTGTCACAGCTCCCCTGCTCTGGGTGACCTTCCCACAGTGAGTGATCGCTACTGGCTTGCAAAGGTCAGAGGAGAAAAAACAGGAGCTGAAAATCAATCAGAGCCCAGAGCACCTTTGGCCTGGGCAGCCCCATTCCAGCTTGTCTCTCTGTGAAATCAAGATGGGGAGATCACACAGCTTTATACTGGCAACAATGGCTTGGGATGAGATGGATGGACATTCTTTCTCCATGACAGGAGGGCAATGCTGTTCTGCTGCCCAGAAGTGCAGAAGAAAAATAATCTGGCTTTTTGAGCCTGGCACCCATGAATTTTTCAGACACTCACTGCTTTTCCATCCTTCAGGTTTTCCGTGGCTGGAAGCACCCCCTTGAACAGACAGTAAATCCCACCTGGATCCTGACACGACTCCATTTGGTCTCTCCTCTTTTTGCCATGGTCTAATGAGGGAAGGGGACACTTGCATGCCTGCACTGCCTGAGCCTAAAGCTGCAGACTGTCCCTGCTGGGTCCATCCTGAGCCTGATCTACAGCTTCCAGGCCAGGCTGGACTATAGACAGCATAGTTCAGTTGCTGGCCTCAGTCAGTATCCCTCTGGAGATACAGGCAACAATCCCTGGAGGAAAAGCTCCCTCTTAGAGCTGTGACTGTTGTGAATGTTTTATCTCTTCAATTAAATCTTGATTTGCTTTGCTTTTGGAGTTGTGGCACTTGTATTTTCCTCTGAAAACTAGCCATCACCCCCCTCCTTCTCCCAAGTACGAAGTTAATTCCTTTCCTTGCCAGGCAAGGACCCATTCCCAGGACACGTTGTCCTCATTATCAGTCCCAAAGGTGTTAAACATGAGTGCCTGGGCTCAGTGTCACAGCACTTCCTAGATGTTCCCTGTTATAAATTTAACCTGTCTTGAAACACGTGCCACATCCCACAGATGGCTGGGATCTACCACAGAGACCCTCACCCTGCAGAAGAAGCTCCTACTGAGCAGGTCCTAGCCTTACACTGAGCAGTGCCTTGTGCCACTAAATCCTGGGGCTGAGCAAGGACTGGGAGCATCCTAACAAAATCCTGAACAAGAAGCCATGAGGCAGTGCTGCTCTGAATTTGAGCTAAGATATATCAATCATGTCTCAGGAATGGATTGTGTAGGTTGGACAGAGAAGACAAACTCAAACTTCCATTGTTTCTTTCTATGCCTTGTGTGTGCTTTGGTGTTAAGGCTGTTGGTTGTGGCTCTGGGAAGCTAAGCAGTTGGTGGTTGTTGGCATGTAGGGCCATGAAAATATGTGTATTACTTAAATGTCACTTTGGTTTTGGTTTGGAGTCACAAGTGAGATTTCGGGTGGTGCTTTCTGCTGCCCCTCTGAACTGCAGAACCACCAGTGTTGACACCACTTAACAGTAACTGGGGCCAAAGAAGTGAATGGCAGCGTGTTTATCCTCCAAAACCAGTGTTCCTTGAGTTGGCTTTGATCCAGGCTAGCTGCAGCACAATGCTTCGTGGTCCAAGAGGTTCAGATAACACATCAGTGTGGGCACCTTACCCTGGCTGTAGGTGCAGCCTTGGCCCAGGGTACCAGGATGCAGATTTTACCAGCAGATTTTACCTCAATGAGTCTTGGATGCCATAATCCTCAAATACACCATCCCATCCCCAGATTGATGTTGGGAAAGTAGATTAAATTTCTGGAGCCATTTCTTGTGTGATTAATCTGAAGATCCCTTCCCTCATCATCACTTCATGTCACAGGTGGACCCCAGCAGGATGAAGCCCTTCACTAAGTATCTGTATTTCAGTAAAGCGTTCTCAGCCTGTGGAAGAAAGTGGCAGATCCTTGTCTTACCTTGGTCTGGAACGTGCAGAAGACATGAGTGAGGAATGGATGCTCCCAAGCCAAGGAGAGGACTCTCTTCTCCACCATTGTACACTCAACATCATCATCCATCAACACCACGTCCTTCTTCAGGGCTTTCACAGCAAAATACTGGTCTGTGCTCTTCAGCTCGGCCAGGAACACCTAAAATGGAAACAGCTGCTCAGAAAGAGGGATTATCTCCTCTCAGAACAGCCATGTGAGCGTGGGAGCTGAGCTCCTGGGAATTCACTGGGGTACACCTGAAAAACCTTGATCCTTAAGGCTCCATTCTGCCATTGAAGACTTTGGGTTTGCTCCCCAGACCCAGAATAGTTTTATGAAGTCCTGGAGAAGGATGAGAAGTTCTTGGCAACTACAGAAGCAGGGTCCTCCATGCTTGGATGGACAGGACATGCCAGAGAGCCAAACACCTCTGATAACAAAAACCATCTTCATGCAAATGCTCCTGAGATACATTTCCTGTGTTCTGACTTCAAATAACAAAACACAGAATATTGCTTTGTCAGCATTTGAAATGCAAATACCTTGCACCAGAACTTCAGCAGGTGGAAAATTATGTCCACCAGTATCTAGACTGGTTTTATATAAGATGTCTTTCTCTCCTTCCTCCCAGTTTTCAGGTCTGAACACACAGGCTGGGTCTCCCATGCTTTTGCAGGAGTTCTTCTCTGAAAATGGGAAAACACATCCCAGAGGAGTTATGACCTCTGTCTATTTTTATAGACAGGGAAAATGAGCCCTGGAGCAGCAAAGAGTTTTCTAGAGACCACAGAGCAAAGAGGTCTCTGCTGGAAGGCAGTGACAGCACTGATCTTCACACTAACAACCTGCTGACCCTGTTTCTATAGACTGAATAAATGTATAAGATTCATCAAAGAGGTCTTTGAAGTTCTCTACCAGACGCTATTTACTGAGTAGGCTCGGACAAGTTTTAGCCCTGACAAAAGTTTTATTTACCCTTTTGGCTACTGCTGCATTTCACTTTGTAGCACCAGACAGAGAGTAGAGCCTAGAGCCCCCCTCTGTCTCTGCACTGAATGACCAGAAATGCTCACAGTGCTGATGCTGCAGGCACCCTTTTACCCTGATGTTTGTGCTGGGCACTGCTCTCCTGGGGAAACTGGGGAATGTGCTGCATTTGTGACCTGTGCTGTGACTTACAAGGAGCAGATAGGCAATGCCAGATCACGTACAGAGGTGGTAGTGGGAGATATCCTCATGGATCTTCCCCTCAACCTCCCAGGATCACACAGAGCTGGAGAGACCCCTTGGGCACTGAGATCTGCACATTCTGTCCCCTCTGTGGGGAAGTGAATCTCGCTCCAAGCAAATGAGGGCACCAGGAGCGACACCAACACAGGAAACCTGTGGGTGAGTTTTTGTTGCAGAAAGGCACAAAATGGCCCATCTTCTCCACACCCACAATGTGCACTTTAGAGAGATGCAGAAGCTTGCAGACTTGGAGAGTCTATGTCAGCATGAGGGCTAAAACAAGGTACAGAATGTTCTTCAATGGAGGCATTCAAGACTTGAAAAGAACACCTGAGCAACCTCATCTCATAGACCTATTTTGAGGAATGCTTAGATTAGAAGACCTCCAGAGATGCTTTCCTTCCAATAAAAATGCATCTATTATATCTGAGCTCTTGGTTTCAGGATCGTCTGGAATGTGGGTTTGGGATATTCTGGTTTAGCTGTGAGATGCCTCAGCTCTGGTTCCCATGCAAACTGTGGACATAACAAGTAGACACAACACTTTCTAGTAGAAAGTTTCTATGTCCACTGAGTTGGAACTAGATGGTCTTTAAGGTCCCCTTCAACCCAAATCATTCTATGATTCTATTACTTTCAAGTATGAAAGGCCAAAACAGGAAATATTCCACCAGCTAAAGAACTGGCTGCGGCAATTGCTCCAGATCATTTAGCAGGCAAAAAGCAGCCCTTTGTCAAGGCATAGTTTCCCCCTTGGAAAGGTGCGGGATGCGAGCAATGTGATCCATACTCTTTCTCCTTATTGGCTGTGAAAATACAACGTGGAGTCCCTCTGAAATCACTTCTCGCAGCTTTGTGCTGGCACTGAGTAACATGAGTCCCCTCACAGGGGATATCTGCAGCAGGGAAGAACAATCCACAATTCATCAGGATTAATGAATCCACTGAAAACAGAACATCCTTGTTTTCAAAATCACAAATTCTTGGCTGTTGCAAAATTTGCTTTGGGCTCCAGCACAGATTAGAGCTGGGAAAGAGCAGTTACTGTTCCCAGCTGGGGACCTGCTGCTCTGGAGAGCAGAGGTGATCCACACTCAGCTTCTCAGCTCATGATGCCACCTCCCTGTGAAGAGGGACAGCATGGACTCCTTTCCCACCAGCTCTCTGGGGACATCCAGGATCCATCAACCTGCACAGAAGGGGAAGTTGAAGCCCTACCTGGGGCATTCCTGTCCTGTCATGGGCAGTCTCGAGAGAGCAACTAATGGGACAGGGAGAAGGACAAGGCGAGGAGAAGATGGAGTTCAGGATTCAGCCAGAGCAAGGATTTTATGAAGACTTGGAGATTTGTCAGCCATTGTGTGGCAGCAGGACTGAGGCAGTGACCTGTACTGGGCACTGGAGAGGCCACACCTCATATCCTGTATTCAGTTTTGGGTCCATCACTACAAGAAAGACACTGAGGTGCTGGAGTGTGTCCAGGGAAGGGAATAGAGCTGGGGAAGGGGCTGGAGCACCAGGAGCAGCTGAGGGAGCTAGGAAAGTGGCTCAGCCTGGAGAAAAGAAGGCTCAGGAGGGACCTTGTGGCTCTGCAAAACTCCCTGACAGGAGGGGACAGCAGGGAGAGGTCAGGACCTGCTCCCAGGGAACAGGGGCAGGACAAGACAAAATGGCCTCAAGTTGTTCCAAAGGAGGTTGAGATGGGATATTAGAAAAAATTTCTTTGCTAGAAGAGTGATCAGGCATTGGATGGGGCTGGCTAGGGAAATGGTGGAGTCACCTTCCCTGAAAGTGTTCAGAAAACACGTGGATGTGGCACTTGGGGACACAGTTTAGTGGTGGACTTGGCAGTGCTGGATTAGCAGTTGGATGCAATAAGCTTAGAGGTCTTTTCCAACCTAAACGATTCCATGCTTTTTCCTAAGTGTCCCTTCAAACCAGATGTTATTTAGTGCCACGCAAAGCAACATGTGAAAGCACACAGTAGTGTCCCAGTCCCAGTGCTTACCTTGCCAAAACTGCCCTTCCCCAGCATCTTGTGTAGGACAAAATCTTCAATGGTCAGTTTTAACTGCACTTGGTGCTCCTGCTGTTCCTGGGACTGTCCTCCCAAGTCTGACTCTATGAGAGACTCCCCCTTCACTGTGCCCTCCACTGGAGTCTCCCAGGAGATGCCTTGTGGCTCTGCAACACACATCAAAGCACTCAAATAAACCCCTGGACAGGAGCAGAAAATTCCCAGAACATTCACAGGTTTTCTGCTTAGAGGTTTAAAAGGGTATTTCAATCAAATGGAAGTGTGGTAGCCATCTCTAAGTAGATTGGCTCTGCTCCCACACTGTTTTCTCTCCAGAGGAAGCTTTACTCCAGTGAAAACTGCATCTTCTTCAGTAGCTTTTTTTAAATTTACAAACCACTTTATAAACTCCTTTATCTGTCTTTCTGTTTTGTGGCATCAAATCCTTAATTTCTGGCCACCTGTCTTCGCCAGTCCTTGCTGCTTGCCATTACAATGTGGTTCCATTTTTTCAAGGTCTTTTCAAAACCCTAGGCAAAGCTAGATGAAAAGGTGGGATGGCATTCCAGATGTGAGGCATTCCAGATGTGAAGCATTCCAGAGCAACCATTCCAGCCAGCCTGGAGTAGAATCACTCAGAGTTTTTTCAATACTCCACTAACCTGGATTTATAAGAACTTGTAAGAGACTTTGTCCCCCACTGGATCTATCCCATTGCTGTAGCTGTTCTAAACCACAGAACACTACCTAGCAGACAAACAGTGAACATGTGAAACAGTTGTGAAGCCACCTGAGGCTTTACTGTTTCACATCAGCATAGCCAATTCTACTTGTTGAACAGAACAAAAAGAAACAGAGATGGGGACATCATTTATTTCTCCTTGGGGTCCAAAGGAAGACAGTCTCTCATGTACCCTCCTACACATCTGTTCTTGTAGCATAGAGGGCTGTGACACCTAGATCAGCTCCTGGGTGAGTGGAGGTCTATCAGTGATTTTCAAAGCTACCAGAAGTCAACCTCCACCCAAAAATATGAAATCAGAAAGAAAATTTTCCATGGTGATCAGAAGAATTCCAAATATTCTGTTTAGAGATCAGTAATAAATTCCCCGCTCCCCTCCAACTAACCACGTACCAACCAAACAACAATAAAGCTGCTGCTCCATATTACCAGGAGGAATTACCTTTTTTTGTGGACGCTGGCAAGGCCTGAAGTGGTGTCACATCCTTCACAGGGACAGGGAAGCCGATTTCCAGAGGTCCATCCCTGGAGATCTGTTCACTGTCACGCTGGCAGCGAGCCTGGGGCACAAAAAGCAGCAAATTTTTGAGCCGAAAGTCTCGTGCTGAGCTTATGAACAATACCATGACTTCTTGAGCGTGACTCACAAAAACCAAGATGTAGAAGAGGTCTTTGCTTATGAGAAAAGCAACTAAAAATCTTTAAACCATTTACCTGCTGAGTGCTCTCTATCATTGCCAGAGCTTCAGCCATTAGTTTCTGGTTCACTCCACAAAGATTTGCTACTTTTGTCTGGCACTTGTGGTGGACGTTCATGCCACACTCTGAAAGAAAGAACATGAGGTGTCAGGACAGTGAAGGCTGTAAAGGGTTGGGCGGGAGCAAGTGCTGCTGTTGGTCAGGGGCAGAGATCAGCCACCTTTAGAGTTATTGAAATGGCACTCAGGTGATTTTTTGGTTCCCTATGGAGACTAGTTTTGTATTTTCTTCTGGCCAGAGGTTGCATTTCCACATCCATCAGCATTTGCAAGCACAGGCTACCAAAACTACAAGCCATTACCTCAGAGATAAACTGTAATCACAGAATAGGATTCTCCCATTGGTTTAGGATTATGAAGACAGTGAAATGTCTTGTGCCTGATAGGGGAAATAGAGCTTGCAAGTTCATACTGAGGGTGATTTGGGAAGATCAACAGTGTCACTGTGATGTTCTTTGTCTCTCTGGGAAGCAACTCATTGTCCTTTTGGATCAAATATCTCACAGTATATGGACAGTTGTCCTCATTCTTGAAGAATGATCCTCCTTGAAGGACAGTCCTGTAGACCACTCCTTCACCCTCCTGGGTGCCACCTCATACTGGTTTTGCAGAGAAGTGCGATAAATGAGATTTGGATTTTCAGACTGCCACCCTCCAGAGACAACAAAGGGTCTCTCATGAGTGCCATGCTCAGCTGGTGCCACCTTTGCCAGGGACTCACCATCACACTTCAGCCCCTGCCGTGCCAGGCCCCAGAGGAGGGTGCCACAGTGCTCACAGAAGGTGGGGCTCTTGTAGTTGTAGACTTTGAAGCGGTGAGGCATGTCTATCTTGAACCTCTCCTTGTGGAACTGCAAGACAAAAGCCAGGCTGAAAACCCTCATTTCCACCTCAGCTCCATGTGGAAAACCAAACGTGTGACACAAATGTTGGTTTGTCCATTGCCCTCTTATCCTCTGGTATGACTGCTAGGGAGAAACTGTCTATCAGGCACACAAACCCAAATTTTGATATATAGTAACTGCAATTTAGAGGGAATTGGGTCATTTCCTCCCTGGCCTTGACCAAAGGACTGCTTGTGCCTTATTTACATACCCAGGCTCCCCTAATCCTCAGTGGGAAAACATTGATACTTTTAAACATTATTCACCTCATCCTGCAATGGATGTCTACATTTGTTATCATGAATCACTCCTTGGAAGAGCCTGTTGTAATTCTTTTAGTACAAAAGGTGATGACAAAGTTGGTTACATCTACCCTGGAGATGTCAGAAGAGAAGTGAGAGCAATCTCATCTATAAAAATTGTAGAAGGAGAACAGGGTGGGACTGAGAGTGAAAAGAACCTGTAGGACACAAAGTAAAGGTAATAGTCCTATCAGGAGTTTAAAATCTTTTTTTGCCTACCAAAAAGAAAAGTTTAGAATAAACTGACATGAGAAAAATAAAGCAAATAATAGCAGAGTTATCAGATCTCTCACTGACTGTTTCAGATAACACAGAATGGGATGTTCAAACATAAATCTGAAAATCTGATGTCCAGCCTAACACTGGATAGTGAAGAGTTTTCTCCAGTAAATCTCCACCTTGTCTCCATGACTTGCCTCTGAGTTATACTTTATGAATTAGAAAAATGTCAGTTCTGATTCAGCAACTGCTTATTTTGCAGCTGCATTTGAGTAAATCTTAAGTAGGAGGTAATGAAATCACAGGGACCATAAAAAGCACAGGGCACAGATCAGATCACAGAGTCCTTAGCTCAGGACCTTTTTGCTTCATCAGAAGTTGCTTTGCAGTGATGTAGGAGAGATCTGAATGACACTCAAGTTTTTTAAAAAGGAATCATAATAATAAAATAAAATAACAATAATAATAATAATAATAATAATAATAATAATAATAGTAATAGCACCACCTACCATTGTTTCTCTGCTATTGACTGCTGATCCTGTACACTTGGCTATTACTTTGTCAATGCACTTCTTATGAATGGCAGCGTTACATTCTGCAACAGCGTGTCATGGTGTTAATAAAGAAATTCCTTAAGAAAAGATGAAGTAAATAATGACAATAAAAAACAAAAAAAAAAAGTTTCTTACGTCTGCATTGATAGCCTTGTTTATTCAGACCCCTGAAATGAACAGAGCAGTGGTTAGATGGGTTGTCTGACAGCCTCAGTAGAATAAAGGAGAGCAATAATTATCAAAGAAGGAGAATAAAATCACTTTGCTTTCTATCACTCTTTGTAGAGATTATTTAATTTCATTATCTTCATTCAATCAATGGCGGAGTGATTCTCTGTGGTTCTCACAGCCTTTTCAGCACACGTTCACGTCCTGAATTTCACGATATCCTAACAGCAAACTGGACTGATGAGAAATGCCTGTGCATTTCTCCAAACCCAAAAATATTGGTACACAATAAATTAAAAAGTGAGGGGAATTGTCACTGTTGGAATTGCAACTGCAAACTACATCCTTAAAGTGATGCAATAACTCTACATGTAAGATGCCAAGGGTCTTACAGGAGGAGCACTGATATTCATCAGGGAATCGTGGAATCTTTTGGGTTGGAAAAGACCTTTAAAGTCATCGAGTCCAACCATTAACCCAGATCTGCCATATCCAACACTAAACCACATTCCCAAGTGCCACACTGACACCAGAACTGCTTCCTAGGGCTTCAAGGAGAAGAAGCACAGATCCTTTTCCATTTACCACACAAACTCGTGGCACACAGAGCAGAAAGTGGGTTGTGGAAAGAAGGTGGCTGTAAACTCATGACACTTGACGTTGTGGATTTTGGCCTGTTTGATGGCTCCCCTGCGCTGGTGCAAGGAGAAGAAGCCTTCAGTCTCGCAGTCAGCCAGGTCCTTCGCATCTGGGAGGAGAAAAAAGATATTTAAGTGTACACTGTCCTGATCAGGTGCCTTCAGAAAATGCAGTTGCCCAAATACGACATGACTGAAGCTGATGATTCACTCACAGTAATGAATACTCAAAGAAATACCATTTTATGAAACCCACAAAAGTCTCATTTGGATGGTTTTTATCCACCATTCCTACATTAAAATGACTTTAGATTTGAGTGTCTGAGCTCCCTTGACTATTAATAATGCTGCTTTTGGAACACAGAATGAAAATTTCCCAAGGAGAGGTAATTTAAACATAAAATTCTAACTCTGTACGGCACTGAAGAAGCACACCCTAAAAAGGATAAAATTACATGAAAATTAATTATTACTGATATATGGGCACAAACACACTTGTGTATGTGTGTATATATATATAACAGAATCCTTTCTGTGTGCATAGCGCATATACATGTGTCACTAAGCAGATATTTATGTCCCTAGGATATTCTCCTTGTTATGTTTCCATGCCAACACTTACTTTGCTGTTTGCTGTGCCCTTGCTGTTATTCACAGTTATTTAAACTTTTTGGGACAGCAAACAAACCAATTCTGACTTCACGTGCTACATGCACTCGTGCCAACAAATCTGATATTCATGCAGGAAATCAGTGTCTGTTTCACTCCTGCACTGCACAGTGAGTCATAGAGGTGACCTGTGGGAACTGGCCCCCTGTGTGATCTGATGCTGATCTTGATATTTGTAATTGAAGCACAACTTGTATTTTCTGTGCTTTGGCCTCCGTAACACCTTATAACACACAAACAGCAGTCCAATCTATATTAAAGGTAGGGATAGTTAAGAAAATATCAGCATGGCCATGGCTGTTTTCAGTGCTTCTCTGTTTCTATAAACAGAAGAGCCTTCCAGATGTCTGCATCTCACAGCTTCACCCTGCACCTGAGGATATGAGAATTTTTGCAACAAAGATGGGAGAATAAGACCAAGCATTTGAATTAAACCCATTCTGTTCAACAAAGCAGAATGCAGCCCTTTAGACAAGAAATTTTCCCTAACAGCCAACCTGAACCTTCCCCTGGCCCAGCCTGAGGCTGTTCCCTCTCCTCCTGTCCCCTGGAAGCAGAGCCCAACCCCCCGGCTGTCCCCTCCTGTCAGGGAGTTGTGCAGAGCCACAGGGTCCCCCGATCCCCCTTTTCTCCAGGCTGAGCCCCTTCCCCAGCTCCCTCAACCCCTCCTGGTGCTCCAGACCTTTCCTCAGCTCCATTTCCTTCTCTGGACATGCTCCAGCACCTCCATGTATTCCTTACATAAAGCAGAATGATTTCAGAGAGAGCTGGCTCCTTCTGTATCTCTTCTGTCTTGTTTAGCATAATGGGAATATCTGCCATTTAATGGTAAGCCAGCCAAAAAAATCTGCCTTGCAAATCTCAGAAGAATAGTCACCATGCAATAAAAATTACTTTTCAGGAGTTTTCTTTTCAAAGAGTTGTGTTTGTTCTTATGGATCAGTCAGTAATAACATAGGCACTGCTTTTAGTGAAGAAACCATGTCTGCCCCACAGCCCAAAAATCACAGCTATAAATTAACAAACAGAATCACTTGCCACTTATTTCCAGGAAGTATCTTGCATTCATCAGCATTCGCCCTTGAGGCTTCAGTTCTAGCTGGTTGAGATAAGTGAAAAATAAGAAAAAAAGTCCATTAAACAGTCATTCAGAGAAGGAAAAATCATTTCAGACGACTTTCAAGCGATCTCCTTTTCCCAGTGGGAGCTGATGAATAGCAATGAATGCTAATTTTCAGGTTGCTCATACCCATGTGAGGCAACAAGGCAGGGTAGGAGCAACTACAGAGAGAGGAGGGCTGATCACCTTATATCAAACACTCAGAGCAGCATGATAGGAGAGATGAATGTGATTAAACCACAGAAGATGTAGGCAGCTTTTTAGACACCAAATTAGGACCAGCACTATCTATAGAGAACACTTGTTCCCAGTGGATCCTGTAAGGGGAAAGTGGGAGCAGTTCAAAAACCCCAACCAGTTTCAGACAGTTGATGCTGAAATTTTTTAGGCACTCAGTTCTGCAAGCCTAACTTCTTTACAGTCAACCTGAGGGATGCTACAAGCTTATTCAGGCACTTTCTGGGACTTGGCAATTCCCACCTGCCTGACTCATCATCCATAAGTACCTTTGCAAATCTGAATCCACTGGATTATGCATAATCTGGATGCTACAGTTTAAAGATTTCTGCCAAGATCTTTCTTGCTTGGACTACCAGGGAACACAGCTTTGCACTTAGCATTCTTGTGAAGAATGTTCAAATTTACACCACCGTAACGTAACTTCAGTGATTTTTAAGGAGTTGCTCTGACATAACTCTGAACTCAGGCAGCTGTGAATCAGCTACTTGATATTAGATAAAATTTTTAAAGCTGTTGCCCCAGAGAATATAAAATAACTCATGTTCAGCCAGTCATACTAGCACTTATTCCCAGTGGGTTTCCTCAGCAAAGATTAATACATGGGCACAGCTCACCTGAAGCAGGATCCTCACTAGCACAGGGCAGGTTTCAATTAAAATAAAAGTGCCAAGCTCTTCTCCTCTGACAAGTCTCTTCCTCAAATCACACCCAAGTAGTCTGAAAACATTATTCCAGCTAGTCCCCACTGGTGACAGCCATAGCCTGGCATGGGCACAAGGACACATCCCCTTACCCTGCAGCAGCTCCCCAGCACATCCTGCAGGAGGAGAGAGTGATGCTCACCCATATCTCTGTCTTCCCATTGCTCTTTTTGCACCTCTCTGCTAGCACCTTGAGCTCCACTGTGGTCTCCGAGACCATTTCAGCACTTTTATCCTTGACCACGATGTGCATGACCCGGCCATTGTTAATGTGGGCATCAAAAGTGCTGTTCCAGGGTGGGTACATGGTGGGCTTCTTCTGCACATACACTTGGCCATTCTCTGTCGAGAGGGAGAGTACAAATCCATGCTGTGAGGGTGGTTCATGAGACCAAACACAGATACTTACCCTAAAAAAAGTAATTTCCATCAGTTCTGTTGAGGAGATCTCTAATGCTAAATCCAACACCATAAATATCCACTTCTAATCAGGTGAACCCCATCCCAGACCACTCCCTTGTTTATCATTGTGATAGATTAGCATTTAAGAAAACAAAGAGAAACACCTAAAGAAGTTAAAGCTGCTGGAGGCTGGTGGGAGTTTTTCTCCCAGCCAACAACTAGCCACTTCTAAGAAGTGACAGCAGTTTTGACCATTGAAAAGTGAGATCAACCTGTGAACACCACCTTAAGACCTATGCCTAGGAATTTCTTTGTCTCTTTGTTTCCCGGCTGTGAAAGGTAACAGAGCTCCAGCTGGCTTCGCTATGCGGCCCGGGCAGGGGCTGGGCTGGGCCTGCTGCGGCTCCCGGCTGGGAGATGGGGCCTGCGGGGCTTGCCCTGGGCCCAGGCTGGGCCAGGCTGGTCCCTGGCTCGGCTGCAGTTTTTGCTGTGACTCAATTCACCAGAGACTGCCGAGTAAGGAAAGAAAAAAGCTCTTGACCTGCGGCGGGCTGAGATAGTGACTACACTCTCCAGAGCAGCCATGAAAAATCTTCCATTGCAGACGGCTCCAGCTCCTGCTCCGGCAGAGATCACAGAACCATCTACAAAGCCTGGGCAAGATTTTAACTCTTTCACTACCCAGATGAGACTTGCAGATTAATCCTTTTTTTTCCAGAGAGAGAAAGAGACAGTAATCAACATGTAAAGAAACTTTATAAACTATCAGAGACAGTAAAGAAAGAAATTAAGCTTCAGAAGAGGTAGAGAATAAGGAGATGCTTTAATAATCTGAAATATTTTTCTGTTAAAGCTATGGAGATGGACAATAGTGTTCTGAAAAAAACTCCTTTAATTCATGACAGAGTATATTGGGAGGAATAGAGTAGTTCAAAGTGTGGATTTTGAGCAACAAGTAAAGTGATTGTGATACAGTGAAGTGCTGGAACAGAGAGGGAGAAGTAATAGTTGAAGATTTGTAGCTTCGTAGAGGCAAAGAGAAAACTTCTGTTTCCAGGGAGTCTCACAGAGACAGAAGAAGAGAACTTTTGACTTTGAATAACTCATCCTTGAAAATGACATCCCTAGACTCATTGACCCATACACACCTCAGAGTGATGTGAAATGGGAGGAGACTACTGATGGAAGATTCTTCCGGGCGGCTGGCATCAGAGAAATAGAAAGCTATAACAGAAATAGTTTTCTTGTGAGAAACTCCACAGATTAGCAGAAGACTTCTGTTTCTCTGCAAAGACTGATGGAAAGACAATAGTAAGAACTGAGACTGTTTTAAACACCAAAGTTTTTTTGTCTCTATGTTGTCATGTGAACAACAGAATGGTTGGGTAGTGAGGGAAAAAAAGATTTTCTGGAAGTTTTATTCTGGTTTTCTTATTCTTGTAGTTTTGTTAATAAACTTTCTTTATTCCTTTTAAGTTTTAAGCCTGTTTTGCTCTTATTCTAATCCATATCTCACAGCAAAAAATAAGTAAGTTTTCTAATGATTTTTAGCTGCTGCTTTAAAACCACAACAATCATCTGTCCCAAGGCACTGCAAAATGACAGGTGTGCTTCAAACCCCCCCAAAGCTGGGTGCACTTTGGGATTAATGTCCAGTCCAGTAGCCAGCTAAGGGATGTTAAAACATGAACTGTCCTGCAGACTTGCAACCATCCCACAGGGATGTAGAGTTTTCAATGAAACAAACTCTCCCTAATGCTTTAATTCCTCTTCCTTCACAGCATCTTAATACGGTGATAGGTAAAAAAATGGGTATCTCTGAAGTTTGCAGAAGGTTCTTTCTAACTGGGTCTCTCTGAAGAGTCTCAGCCAGATTTACTTATCTCATAGAGCCAGGTTTACTTTATACAGCCCTGTAAAAGTCTTACTCAAGGTAAATTCTATATCACAGTTACCCTCTGCAAATGTCCAACCGATCAAATGCTGAAGCTGAAGGAATAAAAAAAAAACATCAACCTGTGATCCCTGTCTGAAGACCCTGCTCCTATTTCCAATAATCCCAGATGGAAAAGAACATGCAGCTGATAGCCTGGAATGTGACATGTGCTGAAGAAAATCTTTCCCTAAATGAGAGGACTAATTCACAAAATATCAGAGACAAAAATGAGACATAAACTTTCCAGCATCCCAGGAAACAGAAGTCTCAGTAAAGGACCATTGTTTCTTTACTGCATCAGTGAAAAAGCCACAGATGTGAGACACAGGACTTGCAAAACGAGTGCTTTCATTTGCCTTGCACTCCAGGACACCAGGCTTAAATAAACAAACCCTGGAATGTGAATGAGCTGCCCGATAGAGGGGATCAGACAGTCACCCTTGGTGCGTCCCCGCTGACGGCTGTGGAATTCTGCCAGGGATTAATCCAACCCTGGGTTCCTGAAAAACGAAATAGCAACTGTCTTTCCTGGGGAGCAGCTTCCACTGTAGCTGGGAGTGTTTTTCCTGGAGGCTTTGCTGAGTTCAAACCCAGAGCAGGATCCTTCATGAAGCAAATGTCACCAAGGCAGGTGGCAAAATGGCACTCGGCCAGGTGGCTTGTGAAGGCAGAAGGCACTTTTAAAGGGCAGACTCTTTTTATATCTCAGAGGCACATATAAGTTCTGAAATATTTTGTCTTCAGTTATAAATTACTGTAACACCTCCAACTGTATGGAGGTATGGTTTGTTTTTTGGAGTTTCTTTTGTTGTTTTGTTTTTTTTTTTTCAGATTGTATTATAATGTGCCAGGGTCCCTTTTACAAAATAAACAAGTGGAAAAATGTAAAAGGCTGCCAAAGATCTATCCAGAACTTCTGAAATTCTTCACTGTGGTTTTGCTGTGACATCCTTGTGCCCACAGAGGATGTTCATAACTCCCAGATCCCTGGGGACTTCTGTCCCAATAACATTGTCACTATGGCTGGTTGACAAGGGACAGCCTTTGGCATGAACCCGAAGTCAAACTCCCTGTTTTTGGAAACCAAATACATTTATCATCTACCATTGTTCTGTTTGCAAAATCCCAACCAACAAAAAACAAAACCAAAAAACCTCACGCTTTGCCAGTGCTAGACATAGAACCACAGAATGGTTCATTTTGTAAGGGACCTTAAAAGCCATCCAGTTCCACCTCCCTGACGCAGGCAGGGACAACTTCCACTATCCCAGGTTGCTCCAAGCCCTGTCCAACCTGGCCTTGGACACTTAGGCATGTCCTGCCCTGCTTAGCAGTCATTTCTGCTGTGAAAAACTTCTTCATGGCCAAGTGTCAGAGCACAAGGCTGGTGGTCAGGATGATTTGCATCTCTCTCCAGCTGTGCAGCTGGTCCACTCCTACTCCTTGGTCATGCCAAATTTTTAGCCTATATATATGTATATATATTTATTTATTATTATTTTTTTTTATCCCATTACAACTGAGTAGCACGTGCTTGGTCAAACCAGGGAGCTGGAGAGCAAATTATGAGGAAAAGAAAAATAATCATGAAGCAGGGATAAGACACAATTTAGTGGTGGAACTGGCAGTGTTGGATTAACAGCTGGACTTGATGTTCTTGGAGGTCTTGCCCACTCTTAATGATTCCATGATTCTACCTCAAATGTATTTAGTTAATGTTTGTCTGGAGACCTTTTGCCTTCTTGAAGCCTGTTAAGAGCATGACAGCCCCTTGGGATGGTGACGCTGAGAGCGTTCTTGGCATTTAGAGCCACGCTCATCTCCCTGCAGGTCAGACACAGACTTTGGAGTGGTCTGTCCTGCACGGGGCTTTTCCAGGTGTGATTCACCACACTCACCTCTGGCTGGGATGGCTCACGCATCAGCACCTGGGAATTACAGGGAGGATGGATTCTGTGGTGGCCTCACCTTTCTCACTTACCCTTAAGGTAAAGTTTGCCATCCACACATTTAAACACCCTCCAACAGCAGCAGATTAACACCTCCCATGAGTCTTCAGCCCACCCCAGGAGGGGAGTCAGAGGTGAATCAGTCCCAGGAGGTTCACTGATGAGATGAGTCCCTCTGGCTGTCCCACCATGCTCTGAGCCAGCACCAGATGAAATTACATCCCAGCAAATAGAAATCTCCTCATAGCAGAAAGTCACTTTTCCTACATTCAGCCCTCACTAATGGGGAAAAGGTCCCTCAAACGCAATTTTTAATTGATTTTTGGTAGTGGATTTATTAGAATAATAATTAAAATAATTATAATTATTACAGTAATAAATAAAATAACAATAATTATTATAATAATTATGATTATTGACTCTGAGGAGCACAAAAGTAACATCCCCCATAAAATACTTTTGTGCTTGTTGGATACCAGAAAACACTTTCAGCTCTGTGTCAGACGAATAAATATAGGTCTGTTCTGACCAAATTGGTTTTATACACTTTTGAAGTGACAGAGATTTCAATTTGAGTTATGGCTTTCAAAAGTCTCATTAAAGCAAACAGCCAAACTCTGCACAGAGCTAAAATAGAACATATTTTCTGATAAAAGTGAGATCTTAGGGATATCTTGTCATGCAGTATTTTCTTTCCTTTTGAATTTCCTATTCACCACATCTTCCATTATTATTTAAAGTATCATTTAAGGCAAGACAAAGTTCAATGTGATAAATCCTGACTCTTAAACAAAAGATGAACCCTGGTGAAATACTGAACTATTTTAAAATTCTAATTTTTTTAAACTACTTTAACATCCTCTGGGGATTACAGTCATAGGGATTCTCAATAAATAGGGATTTCTGAGTGGATTTTATTTTTCAAAGTATCACAGCAGTCAAATTAGAAATTTATCAAAGATTTAAGCTAATATCAGCCAACAGAGTAATTCTCTAACACTGAAGGTCTTGCTCTTCATGATTCTTCAAAAGCACAACCAGAAAACTTTTCATCCTTCCACTGGAATTATTCTCATGCATAAGACATATGATAAATGTTTTCCAAAGGAGGACTCATCAGTGTTGTTCAATCAGGATAAATGTGCAACAATCCGTAGATCCAGACACAGCAAGCAGCTTTTCAGGAGGTTTCATTTTCCAGCCTTTTACACAGCACAGCAATTACACAGAGAAATTAACTCTCTCTGCAGAGACTGGGCTGTTTGAGTGCCTTTTTTTTTTTTTTTAAATAATTATGGAAGTGGATGGATCTGTCAGTTTCCCCCCAAAAGGTGATTAACAAAGATGGCCCTGCCAGAATATTTTAGCACACTCAGTTTTCACCTGTCTGGTTTGTACCACTGTCAAACCAACAACTGCTCGTGGAAAGGTGAAACCAAATACAGCTCATCTGCTCTGTCACATGCTGGGGCTTGTAATGCAGCTGATAATATCCTCAAATTGAAGACACAGATTTGTTTGGCATCATCTTAAAGTCAGATTGCCTTATAGACCACACCAAACCCAAACTTGCACTGTGCTGGGACCCACAAAGGGCTTCACAAATCTTTTTAACGTGGGGTTAGAAATGGATGATCTTTGAGGTCTCTTCCAAGCCAACCTATTTTATGGTTCATTCTATCATTTACCAGTGCATTACCCACACACAGGAAATGACAGAAAAGCACAGACATGACTTATAAAAGCCCCCATTCACACTTCACCCCTCCCCACTCACCTGACTCCACGGCTTCTTTAACCATTACAGCACAGTAGGGGTTAATCACCTCCCCCTGGGACGGCAGGTAAGGGCCACTGTCATAGTTGGACAAACCAATACGCAGGAAGGGAGACATGACAAGTCCTGTGCCAAACAAAAGACAGGCAACACTTGGGAGAGAGTCTAAAAATTGTCCTGGTTTTAGCCAGCCCCTTATCTCTGTCGGACAGCGGGACGCCGGCCGCTAGTTATCCATCCAGCTGGAGCCTCTCTGACTTCCTTCCACCGACTGACCCGGCCCTGCTGGACGTGCCCAAGGTACTGAAACTCAGCTGCTGGCTTAACCACAGAGCTGAACTCATCACAGGACTGGAAAAACCCACAGGAGCAGCTCTGAGCACTGATGACTTCACACCGACCGTCGGGAACAAGGATGACAATGCACAGGAGTCACAAATCAGAGCTTTCTTGGCTTGGGATAAACCTCTGCTGTAGTTTATGTTGAGTCACATCAAGAGCCTGAATGCTATGGGAATAGAGAGGGATTTGGGAATACTGTTGGAAGCCTGCAAGCTGAACGTGAAACTGTGAAATAACTGTGCACTATTTATATACAGCATGGAAAGGAGCTCAGGCATTCCTGGGTGCTGAACCATATTCACAAGTGAAGCTATAAAGAGAAAGTTCAGCTCATATGAACCACGTTCTATAGACAGTGAAACAAAATACCCCACCAGAAAAAACAGCACTTTGGGATTTATTTTAAGCAGCTGAAAACAGAAACAAATACAGTCAAGGTGCCAGGAAACACTACAAAAGCCTTTGACTTGAAACAGTACAAAACTTTCTCTGCCTGGTCTTTCAAAGCCTTCAGAGAGAAGATTTAGTGAAACCAGAAATTATTAACTGCTGCAGCTAGTGCCCATCATTATACCATCTGGGCCCAAAACTGGGATTTACCACCCAACTTTTGTCTCATCATCTGAGCTTGTCATTCCTGGATTCTCTTCCAATCAATGGGGGGCAAGAGGCACTTTGAACTCAGCTGCAGATGTCTGTCTTGGACCACCAGAGTTAAAAGACATCAGTGCTATCACCAGCTGTTATCTGTCAAATATATTGACAATGACACATTGTTCAAGCACAACAGCAAAAGGATGAATGACTTGTGGTGTGGGATGCAGCCAAGTCTCTTCTGCATTTTACACATAAAAATGATCTTTCTGAAGGGAAGCTTCTCTAGCCTCACATGGAAGAAGTTCCATGTTCTTTGCTGGGAACAGCATTTTCTTACCTGTAAATGGTATTCTTCTGACAGATAAGTTCAGTCTCTGAGAGGGGCTTCTCTTTTCATCACTGTTGTGGACAGCATGGAAAGGTTTTTCTCAGCTGAAGAAATAACTGCTCCTCTGGCCAGGCTGACTTCAAAACCTGCCTCTCTGTTCAAGGACACAGGAGGCAAGACCATCAAGGAGAGAGGAAAACTTGAGGAACCAAGAGAAGCCCTTTTGCTTGAGTGTCTTCTCTCCTCCCCAGCAGTGTGGGGCAATGAGTTTCCATCAGCCCCTCGTACAAAAGTCTGGGGCTGCTACAAAACCCAGAACAACTTTTCATCAGCGCACAGCCAGGTTGCAGCAGGTTGTTGTTCCACTTGTATCCTGGATCTGATGAGATCTTCTCCTTCCTTCCTGTTTTATAAAACAAACAGCTGCAGTTATTGCTTGGTCTGGAACAACAAATCTTCTGGCTGAGTATTCACAAGCACTGAGCACTCACATTCCAACATTTTCCGACACAGATGGCTCATGAAGCCAACTGTCCATGTTCTCTGACAAAGAATTTGCCTTCCCAGAAGGTTTCCCTGAATTTACTACTCTACATCAGGCCAATTTATACGATAAACAGCATCTGAAGACTCTCGTTCCCATTTGAGCTCCTGGATGTGTTAGCCAACAACCAGGCTGAGTTTTCAGGAAAACAGGAAAAAGTCACAAACTCTCTTGGATACTGCACTTAAAAGAGAAGAAAACCATCATTCTGGGGAAGAGAGAATGGAGCAGAGAAAGAGGAAAATGTCCTGTGACTCATGTCCATTGTGTATCTCTAGGAATGCAGAGGTCATGGATCTCTGCATGTGGCATTGCCCTTGACCAGGAAAACATCAGGCTTCTGCAAATTCCCAGAAGCTGGTGGGGAAGGCAAAGCACCAGGTGGTGCTGGATATAGGCAGTCAGAACAATCCTGTTCTCCTCTGAATGAGGGCAGCATCTCTGAAGGATGTTTCACATTAGCCAAGTCCCCGATGAAGCTGCTTTGGAGAGCCACTTGCATTTAGATAGATCCTCGAGCAGAGACCTGTGGCACTGCAGAGAAGTACAGTGAGTGGTTTGTGAGTGCCCCATGGCAAGAAAAGGCTAGAAGTTCTGCCTCAGCTGTCAGAAGCAGAGAAACCTGATCAAATTAAAGGAAAAATCTCTTCAGTGGAAAGAAATATATGTATGTTTATTTTCTCTCTCTGTGTGATGCAGACATTTATTATTACTTAGACATTTCCTTTGTTACAAAAAACAAGAAGCCTATGAAATCTAAAGACTAAAGGAAAAGCAAATCAAAGGGTTTCTGGCAGCAGAAGAGAAATCCAAGGAGCTGTATATACTATAGCATCAGTGTGGAAAGCTAAAGATGGCCAAAGACTAAAACCAACAGGCAAAACATCTTCATTGAAACTCTGTGTGAACAGAAATGTCCTCTCTGCCTTTACCATACTCCACCAATTCTGGTCACTGCTGGGCAAGAGAAAATTATGATCCTCTTCCAAATCCCTATTTCCTACACCTCTGGCTTTAAGAACCTGATTTTCCGCAAGCAGGAGCAGGAGAAAGTGCAAGGGGTTAAGCATTCCCTTACCAGGACTTTCCAAATTCAACTTTAAAAGCTCAGAGTGCCAGTCAGAATTATTAGTCAGTATGCTGGTCATCTAAGAACATGAGTGCTGCTAAAAGAATCCAAAGATCTTTTGATGGCTCCTCAGCAGTAAAATGCGGTGACACTATCGACTCAGGTGCTAAAGAAATAAAATCAGGACTAAATGTCTGAGTTGAAATTTATCACACTTCAATTAAATCAATGTATTCACAACATAGGTAGAACTGTGAAAGCATCTTGTCCTGCTAAATACTCCTACCTCTGTTCCAAAAATTACTGCTTGGATGTGCTACAAGGCACCTGTTCAGGTCTGTGGATCAGTTCCACAAGCAGTGACATTTAAAATTTTCCTTCATCTTAAATGCTGGATGTTCCCTCCCTCCCCTCCAGTGCCACACTTCATTTTGGTTCTGTGCAATCAAGCACCTCCTGATCAGGTATCCCAGAAATGTGGAATCTTCACTCCTGAAATATTCAAAAGCCATCTGGGCAGGATCCAGGGCAGCTCCCAGTGTCCCTGTTTGGATGGGAGAGTGGGACACGGAGAGGTCACTTCAAAGCTCACACAACCCATGGTTCTGTGAAGACACAGTGGGATAGATCTCACCAAGAGCCAGATGTCTGCAGCATCTGCATCCCCATGTCAGGCAGTCACCTGCACTCCTGAGAGAGGAACAGAGGGGAATTGGCACCCTCAGATCCTGAGCTGGAACCACCTGTGTGAGATTCCCCTCCTTTGAGAGCCAGTGGGAATATCTGGGAATGATTTATTCACAGGAAGCACCTTCACTGAAAGACCTGGTTTTGATCTGATTCCTCAAACCATTAAAATTTCAATGGATCCCTTCAATGTATCAAATCTAAAAGACTTGTGCTGGGACTTCACACAAACCAGTTTATTACAGGAGATGCTCTGCAGCCTCCAGCAAACAGATGAGAATTTTTCACCAGCTGCAAAGCACGTGGGTTTGGCACAGCCAGACTCAGCACTGATACCAACAGCTGCCCTTCTAAGCTTTGCAAAGGCTGGCTCAAGCTTGCTAAAACCAGAGTTTACTGCCATACCAGCCTCGTGTGAGCACTCTGCTCTGGGGTGGATTTCTTTACCCTGCCCAATAAATCAGACAGATAACTGGTTTCCTGCTTCTCTCCCACTCTTTCCTGAAACCACCTTGGCTTTGGCCCAAACATCTGTTTTCCAGGTCAGATTTCCAGTGTTTGCCACTACAGGACTGCTACTTGGCTGGCATCCACGGCCATAAACAATTAAGCAACAACACAGCTCCAGCACGGCTCACTGTAATAGCAGCAGTTTAATTTAACACGAGAAACAGCTGCACTGGATATGGAGAGTGTCTGCTTAATTTCCCAGTGGAAAGGATACTGTGAGGAATCTGAAAACCAAGGATGAAATGCAGCTTTCTGTAAGAGGCCACCTGCAACCTCTCCTACAGTGAAACATTAAATACAGAGTAATTGGGGTTCAGCAATGCTGCACCCCACTTTGCTGGCACAGGGGAGCTCTGCCCACTCTGGAGAATAATGCAACATATGGAAATCATTGCCAGATGATATTAGGAAGTAATAAACTCCTTAACATCCTTAATCAATTGTGGTTAAGTAGAGAGGAAGAAATGAGCTCCTGCTCCTAGCCAGCAGAAGATCTGGATGGAGCACAGCTGCCTGTGATGCCTGTGCTTTTGCCTTTCACTGACTGAAAAAGAATGCATGTATGACACAGTAAAGATGGCAATTTACTGAACAAGGGCCAACTGAAAAGGGAAATATTTCTGGATTTGAGATGCTGCTTTCCTAATGTCATCAAACTGTCATTTTCTCGAGGTCAGAGGGAATATTTCTAGCTGTCTCTCCTTTTTTTTTCATGCAAAGCTGCTTGCAAAATGAGTTCATAATCTCCAGATCAGCATCACTAAGAGGGAAAGGATCCAGAAGTTATAGCTGGAGGGTATGAACTTTCTTTCACCCCCTTCCCAAGGCATCCCCGAGGCAGGTTCTGACCCATCAGAGATCTGTTTGTAAGGCTGGTGGAGATCTGCACATGAGCATTACACACCTCAAGGCCTTCTTGCAGGTTTCAAGAGCGACACTGAACACCAGCAGTGATGGCTGAAGTCCCTTTCTCCACCCCCCGAGTCCTCCTATCCCACAGACCAAGCAGGAGGGAATGGGGATCTAAATAACTCCCCTGACTCATTCTGGGTGCCTCTATCAGCTGCTATTTCAAAGGAGATCAAACCAGCCTGCTCATGAAGGAGGAAGTTCAGAACCCCTCTGGGTGCCATCCAACATTTCTCACACTTTCTTTTGACAGGGATGTGGATCAGAGGAGGAAAAGGAAGGGAATTTGCAGAGCCCTTTGATTTTCCCTCTCTCTGTAGTCAACCACCCCATCTCCAACATCTCACAAAGGCAGAGGAGGGAGAGAGTGAGGCAAGCCAGGACCAGCAGTCTCTGATGGGATTGGCACCATACCAGACTCCATGCAACTGAAGAGCCTCCCAAAACTTCCTGAAACCACTCGATTTCAAAACAGAGGTGGTGTTCCCCACACAAACCCTTTCTTTCCCCCACTTACAGATGTGGCAGACCTGAGCAAAGCATTTCATTCCCTCTGGAAATGAGGCTTGCAGGCTTTTCTAGGACCAGTGCCAGGCACAGGGATGGGAATTTCTCTTTAAAACCCTCTGGGATGTCTTGTGAAGCTGTGTTTTGAGTGAGTGGTGTATGGTGGTACCTATCTCCTGTGTATATCCTGCAAAATCTGTCTGGACTCTGCTGAGCTGGGGTTTTCTTTTGTTGCATTTGTGGTGCACAAGGTAAGACCAGAGCCTCAGGTCTCTTTTCAGATCTTAAACATGATTAAGCCACAGTGGAGTTAACACAGGTGAACAGATTTACACCTGCAGAAGGGTTGGTGTCCATCCCACTGGGGAATAGCAGGAAATAGCTTCTGGGAATGCCACTGGTCACTACATCCACCCATGGACTGTAGGATGGACTTCTCTTTCTAGAGACACATTTTTAGCTGGGCCTTCAAACCAATTTGTGCTTTGCTACCCCTTGGCTCTCCACATAATAATTCCTTCAACACGACCTAAACACAGGCTATGCCCAAGGATTTTGTTCAGTTTTTCACCCCCTGTCAAGCCTGATGTCTCTCTAGAGCAGATTTCTCTAAAAGCAACCCCTCTTTTCTCTGCTTGACCAGCCGAGTTTGCAGCTGCAGTTATCCCCTGTTCTGACTGACCCAGCAGGGACATGGGGCCTGTCCTAAGCAGGAGTGATGATGATGATGATGATGATGATGATGATGATGATGATGATGATGATGATGATGTGGGGGTGGGGGGAGGGGCGTGCAGCAACTGCCCTTTGGTTTAGATAAAGAGTGGGAAATCCTAGCCTGGCTGCCTGTGAAGTGATGAAGGGTGGATTCAGAGGAATGTACAGAGACAACTGCAGCGCACTGCCAGCCTAGCTCCCAGAACATCCAGTAGAGAAACATTTGTAGGGGGTGCATCTTCCCATCCTAAAGAGGGTATTTCAAATAAAGCCAAACCTATCCTGGAACTGCTGTTTCTGCTCCACAAAGGTGGCCAAGGTCAGTCCTAGCACTGATGTTCAGCTGTCCAGTGAAAAGAACCCAGATTTTAGGGTTTGATCCAGGAGCAGATGCATTCGTGTCTAATGGTGATGACAGCTTGGAGAGACTGAAAAACATCTGGGTGAGGGCCCCACACCAAAACCATCCACTCTGGAATCTGCTTAGAAAAGGAAAAAGGGTCCTGTGCACAGGAACACCCCTGAGCACTTTTTAATTTGCTCATCAAGGAGACAAATTCTTACACCAAAAGAAGGATCTCAGACATCCCTTTTGTTTTCCAGCAGACAACTGAATTTATCTACCTTGGCAGGGCTTTTAAAGCTGAAATCCTTGTTATTTGTGCGAACTGGAAAGAGAAGCAGAGCAGACCCACCAAATCTTTATTTTGATTAAACCCCTCCAGGTCCTGTCCCCAAAGACAGGTCAGATCCCTTTTTTCCTCACATTTAATGAATTTTTTCATGTGTGGTTCTGAAGCAAAGCAATCTTCCTGACTTGTACTGTTGGAAAAATCCCCTTTCTAAAACATTCTCTTTTTTTTGTGCATTTTTGGGGTCCAATGTATTAAGAGCAACTTGTCAATGTTGTTTTTCTATTTTCCTGGAAAACTTCTGGTTAATTCATTTTCCTGTATCCCTTCATTTCTGTAACACCTGGACCACACAAGCTCAAAATAAATGTTTTCAAAGTAATTATCCCTGTTGTATCTGTTTATAATTTTTCATCTCTATTTTCAGGTTTTAATTGTCTGCTAACAAATACCGACCAAACCAGAAGTGGCAGAACATTAACAAACACCAAACACAAAATCCTTTCAAGAGCTTTTCAATGTAATGAGGAAAATAAAAAATATCCTGAACTGAGATGTAGCTACAATATATCCTTCCCTTTTGCCTCCTGTTCATTAGCACAGAAATTTCTCTATTTCTGCGTGATTTTGGCACAGGTTCACAGATATCTTGCTGTCTTTTGGGGGCTTTTTTGGTGCTTTTTTTAATGACACAGGTGGAGTGTTCCTTAAATACTTCACCATCTTGTACCAGGACATCTTTTAATGCGCTGACTTCCTGCCAGTGCCAGCATCTGCACCTATTTTTTTAATTTTCTTTCTTTTAAAAAGAAAGAGAAAAGTCCCAGAGAGGGGTACAGATTTATGAACATCCTTCCTTGTGCAGTGTCATGCTGTGATGAACCCAATTCAGCAGTGCAGGCATTTAAGGTTTTTGTTTAATCCAGAAATCTGCTCAGGGTATTTGGACCCTGGATTACAGAAATGTTGGGCTGGAAAAGGGCATTTCACTCACCCCTCTGTCACCCAGCAGACCATGTCTACCTCATCCCTGAGGTGTCTGTCTGGCCATCTGTCAGCACTGAAGCTTCTTCTGTGCTTGGTGTCACCACACAGGGCTCAGAAAAGCAGGCAGATTTGTCACAGGAGTCACAGATCATAACTGGAGTCCCCACTGGACATGGACACCTGATTTCTGTGTGACAAAGTGACTTTGGAGATGTTGGCCAGGCTGGATAGGGCTTGGAGCAACCTAGGACAGTGGAAGGTATCCCTGCCCATGGCAGGGGCTTGGAATGAGATGGTCTTTAAGGTCCCTTCCAACCCAAACCATTCCATGATTCGATGTATTTTAGGAAACTAATTTTGATCTAGGATTGTCTCATGTTTCTCCAGAGCTTGCACCACTATTTAAAGAGAATCACTGTTTTCTCCTCACTCCTCTGCAGCACTGGACATTTTTTTTTATCAGGCTCAGCATACAGGAACTGCAAAAAATGTCTGACCACCCACGTAATTCATTTTAGGCACCCCAACACCATGAGCCCAGCTCTGGTCCACAGGCCTGAGCTGCCTCCTCCTCACCTGAAATCCTCCCAGGAAGTCTGCAGTAACCTCTGCTCTTGCAAACACCTGGCCCAGCTCACATTTTACACTGAACAGCACCAGGGATATCTCAGGTAATTTAGCCTTTTACACACCTTTGCAGTTTCATGTTTATTCTGCTAAATATAATTATTTAAATATATATTAGAATCAGAAATATTTCTTTTGTACAGCAGATGCTGGCAGACCTACAGTTTTTGCCTTCATTCTCTGCTCCATCAATTTTTGCTGCCATAGCTTCACCACAATCACCCCCAATTTGTTGTTGTTGTTTCCATCAATTTCAGCCTTCTACATCTTTCCCACTCCCACTGCCTCTGGACTTCAGCCACCTACTTGAATAAACTCAGATATATCACTTACTCTTCTTCAGTCATATCCAATTTAAAACTGAACTTCTACTTAAATAAAGGATCTCTGGCTCCAGTTATGCTGAAAGTCCCCTTCCCATTTATAGTCTGGTGTCCTATTCTCAGTGTCAGAATTCCTGGGAGTTCCAGATCAATTCCTGGGAGACTTTTCAGCTCTCCATATCTTCCCATTCCACTCACATCAACTTCATCATTCATCCACCAGTTTCTTTCTGTGCTTCTTCCCTTAGTTGTCTCTCTGCCTGGGAGGGATAGAGGACACACAGTGGGATGAAGAATGAAATATAAAAGACAGAATATTAATTTTAGACCAAAATGGTGAGAATCAGGTTTTTGGGATGTTTTGTTGTTGTTTTAGTTTTTAATTTAGTTTCTGGGCTTGGGAACTTTTTTTTTTTTTTTAATATTACCATATAGCTGCTTAAGCAAACCTTCATGAATTCATCTTCACACTGTGAGAAAAGCTAAATCATGAACATGCAGACAATATCTGCTTCACCTCAGCATCACTGTCCCAGCTCAGCAGAGCCCAGGGAATGTGCTGCTCCTCCTCAAAGACCACTGGCCAGAGAAAAGCTCGGTCACACACCCAGATGTCCAGGTGCACCCACAATCCCAAAATGGGACACACTGAAGGACCCTTCCCGCTCCTCTTCACCCAAATAAACCAATTCCTGACACCCAGCTGTAGAAATTAGCTCTCCTACCCCCTCCATACACATTTGCATGTGGACTGTTCACCCTGGGCCCCTTCACAAACAGCAGAAAGAAAGAGCTCTGCTGGGTTTTCAATTTCCATTATCTCCATGCCGCTGACTGAAATGGGTCAAATGCCTGGTGGCCTCAAATGCCTCCTTCCCCCACGGCTGGGGGGAGCCTGATTCAGGTGGAGCCTCTGAGACAAGAGGGGATGGCTCCCACATGGAGGGGTCTCACCTGCCAGAAGCTGAGTTAATTCAGAGATGGGCTTATGGGTGTTTTTTCTGCATTGAAACCCCTGTGAGCTATCACAGGTATTGCAGACAGGGACAAATAAGCTGAGGACAGGATGGTTTACAGCTCTCCCAACAACAGACTGAATCAAAATGTACTGAAACCTTTATTTACTTTCCACAGCGCTTGACTCTGGTCTATAAATAAGGCAGAAGGACAGTGCTAATGACTAGGAACTGGGAAAACCGACAGAAGCTGTATAATTGAATTTTCTAATGGAGAGATTTGGTAAAAGCACCATCCTCTCCAATTTCATTACAAAATACATTGCAGAGAATCACCTTGTTTTGATGGGAGGGGCGGGGAAGAGGGCAGGGAGAAGAAAAGCTGTTTCCAGGAGATTTTATTTACTTAAACAATATTTTAATTGTTTTAATAACAATGGCTGTAGTTGTCCTGACACCCTCCCCTGGCACGAGGGGGAGGAGGGACAGGGGAGCTGAAAACGGAAGCTGGAGGATGCACATTTTTTATTATTTCACCCCTGCTGTAAATCAAAACATAAATAGCAAATGTTACTATAAGGGTGGGAGGGGAAAACCTGGGTAAATTCAGCCCTCAACATGTGCACGGTCCTTCAAGACAAGCAACAGTGACTCCCACAACTGCACTTGTCTCTGTTCTCCGTGGATAAGCAGGGCACCACCTTGTTCAAATCCCATTCACAAGTCAGAGCAGATCTCCATAAGTCTCAGCTGCTCTTTCTGTTCTTTCTGTTCCTGACATGTCAGCCCCGAAATGCCTCCCCTCTCACTCGGGTTCTCCTCCCAACTCAGCTGTCCCTGGCTTCTGCTGCTGATTTAGGTGAGAAAGCAGAGCAGCCTCACCAGCACACAGAAACTGCACAGCAAAGTGAAATGACCACATCAAAAACCTCCTCGGAGGAAAACGCTCGGATCCAGGTGAAAAACTAATTATGTATAAGTTTAGATTTGAAACAAAAGAGAGGTAAAGCTTCTGTTCCCACCACAATTTGGAGTCATGTTCCTGGGGATTTATGGCACCAAGTGATCCCAAATCTTGGCCTCTATGGGAATGTGACAGTCATCCTGCTGCTGGCTGTGGTGTCCCTGAGTATCCCTGGGGATTGATACCTGCTATTTACAAAATCCTGTGGTCATTAAAAGACCAAGCTGAATCAGGGCTTCACTTATACCAAGGCAAAGCTGTGACACACTTGCATGGCTCAGGAAAGTCACTCCAGCTTGACGTGAGTGTGTGTGATCTCTTTCCCCATCCCTATTAGTGTTCCAGGCCAGAATCTGAGCAACCTGGCCTAGTGGAAGGTGTCCTTGACCATGGCAGGGGGGTTGGAACAATCTTTAAGAAGCCTTCCAACCCAAACCATTTTGTGATTCGATGGTTCTGTGACAATTCTGCTGCCACCCTCTACCAATTCTCTCTCTTTTACTTTTTTGGGGGTTTTTTTGGGTTAAAAAAATGAAATTAAGGCATTAATAGAAATAAGTCATGTTGAGTTATCCCCTGGACATCTCATGGGTCTTTACGGCTCAGATAAATATCAAGAAATTCACTTGAGGGATAATAGAGCCCTACATCCTCAGTACTCGTGGCACTGTGGTGTCAGACATGGGGCACAGTTTAACGAAAGCAGCACCAGTTTCTTTTCATCTCACCCTGGGTACATCCTTTAAAACCATACACTTACTCCACTCAGGATTTCTGCCCCAAAGGAGCAAACACAGAACACGTCCTTATGCATAGGTGGAGACAAAAATATCCCCAAAAGGGATGTCACCACTCTGCTCCAGAAAACTGCTCCAAAGCAATGGTGTTACTAAAAGGTATGATACAAACCAGAGGAATTATCCGTTGCTAAGACAGCTGGGAGTGATTTGAAAAGTAATTTGGGTCCCTTCCACTGTCACCACCACAGTTAATAAATATTATCTCTGCTGCTGGATGTGATCTGGCTGGTGGTGAGAGATGAAAAATCTCCAACAGGCCTGATAAATAACAGTATTAACACAAAGAAGCAACGATGCAGATAAATCACAAAATTGACACAAACAAGCCATGATACAATAAAAACACTGTGCAATTTGCTACAGAGACGGGTTTGCAGTTTGGGCTGCCTTTGCCAATGTTTTCCTCCCAACCAGGAGCTGAATGCAAGGCAAGGAGGCAAACAGAGAACAGCACGGGATGGAAACATTGTCAGTGAGTGTTTGCAGGCTGCTTCTGATGTCAATCACCAGCAAGATCCAGGGAACGTTTCTGTGTGAGAACAGGGACATGAGCAACCCTGGGAGGGAGCTGTGCAAAGCTCCTGGTACCTGCAACTACAGGCTCAAGGCTCTGATTAATCCTTTCCATGGTTTCACACATACAGGTTTTGGATGTTCATACTCCTGTGTTGACTTTCTCTTCCTTTTCTATTTTAAGAGTCACTTTCTCGAAGCTTAGGCAAAGAACAACACTCTGTTTACACAAATCCTGGCTTCAGCAAAATGGGAAGCAACAGCAGAACTTGCAGCCAAGTGTTTTAACTTGGATGCACAAACATATGCATTAAAAAAGCCAAGAGCAGAACAGCCTTCCTGGCAAAGCCCTGGAAGGTGCTTCATACTTCATCCCCCTCCCAGGCTGCAGCAGAGCTCATTGCAATTAAACTCAGATAATACAGGAAGAAACCAAAAAGTTGCCATCAGAAGTTATATTCAGCATATCACTTCCTTCAGAACAAAGTGGAAGGATAAACAGAGACTAAATTGGAAAATATCCCAAGGAAGAAAAATAAAAACTTGGCATACTGGGAAAGCTAAGCTGCTTCTCTTGTTCCCTCCATCCCTCCTTCCTTGTCTCTCACTCTGTCCTTTGAGCTCCCCGCCTCTGATGGGATACTGAGCCACGTGCTGCTTCTTTGAGAAGCTCTGAGTGACTTTCTTTGAAAGGAAACACACTTGAGGCAGGGAAAAAAAAAAAAAAAGCTTAGTTAGCTCCACCATGCCAGTGTAATAACCCTCACAAGCTCCCCTCAGGGTGGAAAAAAAATGACAGGGTTTCCCCAGTGTAGCAGCATGAGTACAAAACCAGCCTGGGTACAAGGAGCTGCTGAGCTGCAGGGCAGAGGGAGATCTGAATCTTCAATAGGGTCTTAAAAAACAAAATCACAAAATACATGTCAAAGAGAGGGGAAAGTCTAACCAAACTCTGCATTGCCTGTGCCAGTGCAGCTGTGGCATTATCTTAAGGCAGAGAGTCTATCCAGGCCAAAGCCCCTGCACAGGCTAAGAATCACTTGCTAAATTCACCTCATGTCCACACAGGGCTTGGCTAAAGAGTCATGTGAGGAAAACGAGAGGTCCAGCAGGGCTCAGGGAGCCTTGGCAACTAAAAGCTGGCAGACACCGAAGTCTCATGCTCAGCCGAGACAGCAAAAAAGAGACAGAGGCAACAATACTGGGATTCAGATTCAGCTCTGATGTCAGGGGTTCAGGCATGGTGAACTCCAGGAAAGCAGCAGCTTAGGAGGCCATCTGATACTCCCAGCTGAATGCAGTCCTGCTCCACCACAACCAGATGGGACAAGAACCTCTCTGGAGCAGATGCTCCTTGCTGGTCCCTCAACTCTGCTCCTAAAGCTCATTCCCTAGAAACTCACAATGCCAGGTGGCCTCAACAGGGATGTGAAATCTTTTCTTCAGTTGAAAATAAGGGCAAAATGAGAAATACAAAAAAAACACAAAACACGTGTGCAGGGCCTCAAGGACTTGGCTGTTCAAGAATACAAAAGTTCGAACGTTGCCCTTTTCACTGCAAATAGTTCTGCTGCTCCCCCTGCCTTTTTTTTTTTTTTTAATAACCAGTTCAGTGAAACTTTATCTCTTCCTGCCCTAGTAACCCTACTAAATAATCTGCTGTTAGCATGACTCAATTGAGTGGCTTTCAGCTGCTGAAGTTTTTTTTTTTTTTGCTACTGTTCTTTCATCGGTGCAAATGAAAAAAAAAAAAAAAAAAAAGAAGCTTGTAAAAAAAATATCTGTGATACTGAAAAGTATCACACTCCTGGAGATTAAAGTGCAGCCGAGAAGTTGGTTACTCGTCTTGTAGCTGCAATTAGGAAGGATGCGATTACACCCACGAGTTTAACTCCACTCGTGTCCAACCCACCCGCAGGGACCTCAGCCAGGCTGGGCTTCGAGCCCCCTCCTCCGAAAGGAAATGCAGCTCAAACACGGCGGAGTTTGATGGAGGGATGGAGGCCGTTCATGCCTCTTTAACTGCCCAAATCTGCTCTCAAACTTATGGCAGCTCTCGTTTCTAGAGCATTACAAACTGCACCCCAAAGATACAACATCGCATCTAAAACTACACTTCCGGCTGGCTGTCTTATCACATAGTGCTGTAACCATGAAACACCTACAAATCGTCACTGAGCCCAGCAGGAGAAAGGGTTTTCCCTCTCTATTTTCCCCAGTTTGTTCACTCTGTTGACTAAAACTGTTTGCAGTCGGTTTTCATTGTGTTTTTCACTTTCCCCTTTTCTCTGTTATATGAGGAAAACAACGCTCTTTCTAAAGGCAGGAAAATGTGATGGCAAAACCACAAACACTCGCTAGAGACATCAGAAAGTAATTTAGACTCTTATTTAAGGGGGAAAAGGCAAAATAATAAAACATAACTCTCTGGACAAACGTCAAGTTGCCACCTTTAAAATCCCGTACCAGCAGAGCCGATGGCTGCAGCGAAGCGCTCAGGGACAGTGAAATGCCGACTGCACCAAGCAGTGCCCTCAACTTTCCCGGTGCTGCTGCACAGGTTCTCCCTCCGGAGGTCCCACCCGGCCCCGGCACACCGCCCTGCAGCGGGGCACCCTGCCCGGCCCTGCCCGCGCATCCCCGGGCATCTCCGGGCATCTCCCGCGCATCCCCCGAGCATCCCCCCCGCATCCCCCCCGCCTCCCCCGCGCATCCCCCGAGCATCCCCCGAGCATCCCCCGCGCATCCCCCCCGCATCCCCCGCGCATCCTCCGCGCATCCCCCGAGCATCCCCCGAGCATCCCCCCCGCATCCTCCGCGCATCCCCCGAGCATCCCCCGCGCATCCCCCGAGCATCCTCCGAGCATCCTCCGCATCCCGCTCCGCTCCGCCGGCGGTACCTGCTGCCCGCGCAGCGCGGCTCGGCTCAGTCTGGTTCGGCTCAGTTCAGCTCGGCTTGGTTTAAGTCCGGTCCCTCCCGGCACAGCCCGGCTCTGCTCTGCCCGGCTTGGTTCAGCCCGGCTCAGCTGAGCTCCACCCGGCACAGCCCGGCTCGGTTCAGCCCGGCAGAGCTGAGCTCCGCCCGGCACAGCTCGGCTCAGCTGAGCTCCGCCCGGCACAGCCCAGCTCAGTTCAGCCCGGCACAGCTCGGGCTCAGCTGAGCTCCGCCCGGCACAGCCCAGCCCAGCCTAGCCCGGCTCTGCGCTCCCGCCGCCCCCGTAGGGAAGCAGTGCACTCCGGGCCGCCCGCAGCCACCAGCGGGGCAGCCCCGGCAGCCTCTTCCTCCTCCTCGTCCTCGGCACCACCCCCTCCCCGCCCCCGGTGTCCTCCCGAGTTTGCCCCTCGCATCCCGGGAGCCCGGCGTGGTGGCCGCCCTGCGCAGGACCCTGCTCTGGGGCTGGCGCACGGGGCCCTGTTGCCGGCAGGGAAGCAGCGGCTGCAGTGAAACTCTCTCCCAGAATAATGATATAGGACAACCTGGGTTTTTTTCCACGCTGCGAGGCGTTCTTGTGGCTGGCAGCAGCGGGATTGCTGAGGGGTGCAGAGGGAATGGCTGCAGGGAAGTCCTTTCCTCATTCCTCTCTCCCTTTGTGTTGTGTTCTCGGACACAGGCGTTAGAAACTTCAGGTTGTTGTGCAGAAGGACGGGTGGTACCTGGTTGGTGCACCTCTTTCATGGTGTCAAAAGTGAGTTGTGCTCAGGATATTTCCTAGGAGATCTCAATTCCTGTGCTCTCAGAAAAGCTGTGATGCTGGTGGTCATGGGTGGATGGATCTGGAGCAGGAAGCTGGCCCAGGAACATGGGAGAGGAGCCATAAGAAGGAAAGGAAACCCCAGAAATGTGGTGGCAAGGGATTCTGGAGAAGACAGTGGGAAATCCCCCCATCCTCCAGAGCCACACCAGCTCTGTGAGACTCGTGGGCTTTGCTGACAGACAAATCAATATGATCACAGCTACAGCAGGGAGATCTAAAGATGTCCTTCAGCTCCCTGCTGTACCCACAGAAAATATGGGACTATGTTCAGCCACCTTCTGTGGCTCCTACAGCTCCAGTGAAGGATCTCAGATAGTGTTTCTCTAAAAGGCCAATGTACAGAACAGGACACCCACCAGTTCTGTGAGATTTGAGATCTGTTTTGTTTCAGATCACCCAAATGAGGTGTCTAAAAATTCTAGGGCCTGTAAATGTTCACTTTGAGCAGGCTGGGATGGCCCTTTGAATATTATTGTGATTATTTTGCCATTGATGCTGATTTCTAAAATGTAAATTATGCATTAAAATAAAGAAAAGGGATGCAAGGCAAAGGGAAAGGCTGCTGGGATTTTGGAAATCGAGGAAAATTAATTGCTTTCAAAAAGTGGTTCTTTCCTATTTTCTAGGACAATTTGAGATGGCTGTAATACCTACTCCTGTCACTGGCAGGAGAGAAAAAGATATTTCATGAGGCAGATGATTTTGGATTTTAATTGTTCACACCCCATTAACTTACATATCCATCCTTCCTGTCTGTATCAGAGCCCATTATACCGGGCTGTTGATACCAAAAGTATATAGAGTAGGATCTTTCACCCCAACTGAAGGCGAGTTGTAGATAATTAAAACTGTGTATTCCCATCCCAAGCTTAAGCTTTCAGCCCTATTGGTTGCTGATGCTGTTGCTGAAATTTACACAGGAACCTGGTGTTTAGAGGACCATGACCACCTGCACTTTGGCTGGGCACAAGCTTTGGGAAGTGTACATCCACACATCCACAGCTGAGATGCAGCCCCATGGTCTGTCCCCCATTCCCTGACCCCATTGCTTCACTCACACAGGCCAGATCCAATCCCTGGAAGTGTTGAACACCATGTTGGATGGGGCTCTGAGTAACCTGGTCTAGTGGAAGGTCTCCCTGACGATGGCAGGGGGTTGGAATGTGATGATTTTTAAGATCCTTTCCAACCCAAACCATCCTAGGATTCTGTGATTCTGTGATCTGGGGGGCAGAGCATGACACAGCAAGTGGTTCTGTGAGCATCACTTTGCCTGTAGGAACTTGGCAGATGTGCAAACTTTTAGGCTCAGGGTTACTGTCCGTGTGTCACACACAAAACAGTGCACCAGGCCACTTAGCTCCAGCCTGGCAGAAGAAGGTTTGAGCCTGCATCCTCCCCCAGAAAAAACATTTGACTGTGCAGCAACAAGATCTCAGATCAGGGAAAACTGTTGGCCAGACAAGCTGAGGATTCCAATGCCTGCTGCAAGGGAAAATAAATCAACATGAGCCCTTTCTGAAGGGGCATTTACCCATCTTTTTACTCCCGGCCTCTGGTGACAGTTCCACACCTGCCTGCCACAGCCTGTCCCAAAGTTGTCCTTCACTGCCCTTCATGTGTAACCTAAACCTTCCTTGCTGGGATTTAAGCCCATTTCCTGTTACAGGGTCACAGAACCACAGGAAGGTTTGGATTGGAAAGGATCTTTGAAGGCTGTCAAGTCCACACCCCCTGCAATGATCAGGATCATCTGCTCCATCCTGTCCACCAGGGATACAGAGAACAGATTTTCCACTTCTTTTTTTTATTTCTTTTTTTTTTTTTTTCCACAGCAACTTTTTATCATATTTAAAAGCTCTGTGGTCTGGGAGGCAGCTGCCATATTAATTACCCAGACTCAGGATAATTACCTAGCTGACACAGAACTTCCACTGAAACACACACCGACTGCTGTGCATTGTTATTGTCATTTAACTTGACTCTTAAAACTAATCAGGCATCGCTTTCTACAACAGACAAGGCCACTCCTGTGGGTGGAGGTATCTGGAAACCAAAAGCCCTTAAAGCTGCATCTTTCTGGTGGAAAATATCACCACAAGTCATCGTGTTTTCTTTCCTGTATTTGAAAACCACCCACATTTTCAGTAAGAAAAAAAAAGTAAAATAAAAAAATCCAAAACTGATTGAGCATTTCGCCGGGGTAGTGGGCCTTTCTGAAGAGTTTCATTCTCAAAATATTTGGTTTCTGTTGTTTGTTTTTTTAAGGGTTGTTTGCAATTTATTGTTAATTTAGAGGAGGAAGAAGGGGAATAACAAGGGAACATATTTAATAACTGCTGTGAAAGCAGATTCAATATTCCTCTTGGTCTGGGCTTTGAATTCACTGAAATAAATGAATTAATGTGTTTGAAAAATAAAGAATAAAATATATCAGGTCAAGCTATTTTCAGAGTATTTTTGGTTTTTTTTCTTTTCACCCTCAAAGGTTTCTGTTTCTTCCATAAGTGTGCACTGCGTGTTACCATCAGGTTTATTTTACATTTCAGTCTCTTCTAGCAGTGACAACAAAAATGTCTTAGAAAGGAGCACAGAGGGCACTTCATCCCTTTTACCATACAGAGGGTCCAGCACTTCCCAAACCCCCCTGTTCCCATGAGAAGTCTGCCCAGCTGGAGGTTACACAATTCCAGCTCAGGGGTTCCCTGGCCTGCCCAGAAGAGGACAGGAAATGCAGTGAGCAAATCAAACCACTTGCAAAATGCTGTGTGACCATGCCCAGCACCCAGGCTTCACCAGAAAACATTGAGTAAATCTTTTTACAGGGTCCAGCCTGACTTTGCTTCCTTGGAACTCCTTGACTGGAGATATGTGTTGTCCCTTTCAGGCTATAAAGACAAATAAATCAACAGTGGTGCTGGTCCTATCACCGGTGGTGTTAAAAAAATCCATCAGGTTATTAGTCTCATGCCAAGGATCAACTGAGCATATGGTGCTAACTGTCTTCCCAGCCCATAAAGTTTTCTCATCTGTGATTTTATAAAGTTTCAAAGCTTTTTATCTGCCATTTTGGGCTCAATACTCTGGTTTGTCAGCAGCACTCAAAATAATCAATTTAAGCAGGTGTATAAAATGAATTTTAGGGCACAGGTTGAGGGAGACAAAGCCTCTGCCTACCTTCACCTGCTGGTTTCCACACTCTGCCACACTCTTGCCTGTCTCCTGCCTCCCCACTCCAGGCTGTGGCTCCCTCACTTTGCTGACTCAACCCATCACCTCACTGTGCTCTCAGCCAGAGCAGCACAACAGCCTGGATGTAAGAAACACAAGCAAAGCAAAACTGGAAAATGAAAAAAAAAACAAACTACCCAACAAAAAAAAAAACCAAAATAAAACAAAAAAAATAGGTGTTACCTTTTGCCTGTGAGAGGCATCATTTTCACAGAAAATGGCCAAGTGAAGAGCTGAGTGATCAGTGATGGGGGGAGAGAGTTGGAGGGGTGGGAGTGAGTGAAAACCTCCACATTTCCACAAGGTTCATGGTGTGTGAGGGTACACTGCAGGTGACCCTGCATGAGAGGTGAGCTGCTTTGAAACTGCTGGAAAAATGCTAAGTCACTTGTGATTGAAAGCTCCTCTCTTGTCCTGGAGAGCAGTCTCCCATTGCTTGTGTGGAAACAATATCCTCCCTCTGACTCCTGCAGCGACACCACCCCAGATAATTCTTCCTCAAGAATTCTTCCTGAAATGGGGATCATGGAAAGCCACTCCAAGCCTGGACTGGACATTACTCGTGACCATGCTTGGAGACAAAGTCCCTGGTCTGAGGGCTGCAGGACCATTTCTGTCCCTTTTGATGACATTAACTAATAACACAGGGAATCCGAAGCAAAATCAACAGACAAAAATCAGTTTAGAAATCACAGAGTCACAGAATGGCTGAGCTTGGAAGTGACCTCTGGAAGTCACCTTGTCCAACCTCTTTGCTCAAGCAGGGCCACAGAGACCTGAGTGCCCAGGACCGTGTCCAGGCAGCCTCTGAATGTCTCCAAGGATGGAGAGTCCATCTGAGTGACACTGGGTTCTTTTTGTTGTGTATTTATACAACCCCTGTATTGCTAATTAAAAGACCTTTTAGTTTCATTTGGAATCAGTAGAAAGCATTGCCCAGGGTGGTCACAGAGGTTAAGAGATCAGCAAGATTTCCACTATGCTTACATTTATCTTTGTTATCCTTTTTACCCCTCTAGAGGGTACTCAAAAGGCGACTGTGAGGCTGATTTTTTATTTTATTTTATTTTTTTAATTTTCAGTTTTAGATTTGGCTGCCTGAATTTTGTCCCTTTCTGCCAACAACTCACACCATGATGTCTTCCCATGACTGAGGTCTGTGCCAAGATTGAATCTGCAGCATAACTGAAATCCAAAATGAACATTGTGGCTGGAAGATGCTGCTGATGCTTGCAGAGGTGGGTCAAGGGGTCCTTGGAGTCACCTCCTTCAAACTAAAAGCTGGTAAGGGCTCTTGCATTTGATGTAGTGTGTGTGCACCCACAGCACATTTGGAAGCTCCTCCCACAAATCCAATTTTTTTTCTTTTTGTTTAATCTGTACAATTTCAGCAGAAACACAGTTGAAATAGTTGGCCAGAAAAAGCAATAAGATAGTAAATTTAGATCTTAGGTGCTTGCCCATCTCATATTATGGTGAGGAGGTGAGAGATTTTGCATGATAACTTTGATTCTGGGCTGTACACTGTAGTAAATCAAAGCAGTTTTCACTCATAATTGGGAAGTGCTGAGTGTCCAATACAAAAACCCCTTGTTCCAGGTCCTAAAAGGGACCAGCTTCTAACAGCAAATAATCTGGATGGGGAAAGACAGAGAGAACAAGATGTTTAAGGCAGGACCAAAGGTTTCCACATACATTATATTAGTATCTCCTAGTTTTTCATGCATTTATCCTCACTGATCCTGGAAAGGATCAGCCTTCCCTCTTTTACAGACAAGGAATCAAAGCCTTGGGACACAGAAGGGCCATGTCTGGATCTTGTGTAATCAAGCACACATCTCCACCTTTTAAGTCCCAGGATATTTTATTTCCAGGTGTCTTTTGCACTTGCACATATCTGTAAGACATGTAGTGAGAACTGACAAGTCAGGCCTGACAGGAGAAAGGTGGAGACCTGTCCCACTGGGGAGTCTTTCCTGAGGTGTGGCATAAGTTAATGACGTAATGGTTTGGTTTGGAAAGGACCTTAAAGATCTTTCCTGCCATGGACAGGGACACCTTCCACTATCCCAGGTTGCTCCAAGCCCCATCCAACCTGGCCCTGGACACTTCCAGGGATCCAGGGACAGCCACAGCTTCTCTGGGCACCCTGTGCCAGGGCCTCACCACCTGCTGCTTAAAGAATGAGGGAAACTGCTGCAGATGGTGAAGATTTAGGCAAAGGAAGAGCTGATTTAGCAAGGGAAAACTTGAGGAGATGTAGCAGGAGCTGGTAGATGTGCACACCACACTGATGAAGATGCAAGTACCAAACTTACCCCTTCACCAAAATTATATCAGGCACTCATTAGAGGCCTTCATGCTCAGTAGTGCTTTTTCCAAGAAAGGCTTTGAGACAAGTCATCATTAGTTTAGGAAATGGGTCTGTGAAACTGAGACAGAGTTTGGAAGGTGCTAAAGCTGACTCAGCCCATTCTGTCTCCCCCAACTCAACACAGGGTGCTGAGCAGCCCCTTGCTCCACTCCCACCCTGCTTCCCCTCTGTGTGCTGAGGCCATGCTGGCACCTTCTTGGTGCTGCAAAATGAGCTTTGATCTGCCCCTTCTGCTTGTTTTACCAGTGCCACCCCTCAGCTAGGACCAGCCACCTGAACCCCTGCCCCTTCTGTGAGTTTTACTTCTCCTCTCTAACCCACCACAGGCAGCTGAGAGCCAAAAATGATCTGTGAGGGTGCTTGTTGTATTTCTTTGAATTCTGTGTTTTTCATGCGAGCTCAGTTATTAATTCTTGTGAAGTGCCCCGTTCACAAGAAACAAAGGTGCTGCCAGACAGTGTTGTTTCCCAGTGAAATTTTGCTAATAATGAGTTAGTCAGTTGGTACTGTGGTCTGAATGCTCCTTCAAGGTTTCCCAGAAATTGTCCCTCTCTGCTGCAGAGTTAACGTAAGCCAGGGTGAGAGAGGCTGCTGACAGTAACATTTCAGACCTGACCTCTGTGTGGTGAATATTTTGGGTGAGGAATGGATTTGCTGGCTTGCTTTCTCTTAGTGGTTAAGGTGAAAGGTCAAAACATTTTCTCGGTGCTATGAAAATGTCTGATGTGAGTGCATTTACCATCAGGGATGGCTGGTGGAAACATATCAGGGTTTGGTTAAGGGAACCATTGTCACATCATTGCCACATGTTTTAATCGATTCTGTGACTCTGCATTAATTGATTCTGTGATTTTTGGTGGTGTTTGGTCATAGGTTGGACTTCATGATCTCAGAGGTCTTTTACAATCTAACTGATTCTGTGATTCTGTGATTCTGTGATTCTGTGGTCCCTTCTATTAAGGCCATAAAATTCTCCAAATGATGACTTGCCACAGTAACCTCAGTTCCCTGGAAGACACTGTGTGTCCAGGATACTTTTTCCATCAATGATCTCAGCTTTGGGACACAGAAAGAGATAAACTGGAGTCAATTTTCAGCAGCATGGAAATGAGCAAATTAAGGTGGTGTCAGATGGTTTTTCCCTCTGAAAACCAAGTGGCCTCAGGCCAACTCTGCCAGGAGAGCTGTCCCTCAGAGGTAGATGCTCCAGAGTTCTCAGCTAGGCTCAGAAGGAGATGCTTGGGGCAATATCCTGAGCAATTCCAGCTTTAGGAAGGTACCTGAAGATAAAGTAAGCTATGATCCTCTCTGTCAATGTCCACAGCCAACTGATCATAACCCACCTGGTTCCCAAGTGTCTGCAGCATCGCTAGCTGGAGTAGAAATGGGATTTCAGCAAAGATAAAAAATACATGGGGCATCTCCAGGCATTTCATGGCTGTGGTGCTCACTGTTCATTACTATTTTCCTAGAAATGGATGAAGGCCACTCCATCAACCCCTTTGAAACATAGTTTGGCGTGACACTCATGTCCACGGTGGCCAGGGGGTATTGCAGTGTGGACAGAAGCACCAAGAGCTCCACGCTCCTGTTAGGACACCAGGGGGAGGAAAAGGAAAACACAATTAAGGACAGATTATTGCTGCAGGTGACCTTCAGTACCCTTTCAAAGCCATAGGAAGAGCAAAGGGCTGTGAGGGAGGCACAGGAAGAGCTCCTGTGCAGGAGGTGGAGGTTTGGGGCAGCACACAGCGGGAACACTGCTGTGGTGTGAACACAGAGGATATCACCTCACTCAGGGTGATTTGGGGATGCCAGTGCTGCTGCCCTCGGTGCAGTGCAGAAATAGCTGAGCTTAGATGAAATGAGCTCTTGTGGCTGCTCAGGGAGCTGCTCTATGACAGTACAGATCTGGAAGAAGGGCTGGTTGATCACTGATATCTGTGTGTTGGATCACAGTCGTTGTATATGGTCCTTGTCACTACAGCAATGAAAATGCAACTTTGGGATAACCTAACAATTGGCTGCAAGTATTCTGGACCCCTGGCATGAAAAAAATCCTGGGCTGCTTCACTGAAAGTTGGACTTAATGGTTTTGGGGTTATTTTCCAGACTTAATGATTCTCTGTCCATCAGTGCTCTTGTATGTTGGTAACAAATGAAAGCCATGGTGTTGCTGCATTATCTTCTCTTTCTGGAGAAGGCCAGGACCTGAAGAGTGGAAATATCCCACAGCATCCTTCCTGTAGGATATCTTCTAGCTGTGCTCTAGGGGCCTCACACATTTACCCCAAACACACAGTCCTGAAACTTTCATTTATTATTAAAAATAGTTCATCACGGTGTCAGCTCAGTCTGTTTTGTCTCTGGTGGATTTGAACATTTTGCTTTTCAGACAATGACAAACACATCTGTGTATGAATCTTTTTTTACCTCCAGCTTTGTCTGATTCTTAGAGAGAGCTCTCAGAGAGGATTAGGTGGCTGGAAGCCAGCTTGGCAGTGCCTACTAATGAGAGTGGGAACAAAAGATGGAGAGGAAAAACAAAACTACAATGTTTCTTGCTTTCTGATCCCAAGAGGTTGATCCTGTGATTTCCTTCAGGATACATAAGAAAAAGCTCAAACATGCCCTGAAATTAAATGACTGTATTAGAGAGGGTGTCCCACACAGGAGTTGAGTGCAGCACTCCAGTTGTACCTGAAATCTATTTTGAAGGCTCAAGTGGGACTTTGGTGATAAGAAGTCTTTGTGTTTTATCTTTGAGTACAGCCTTGCAGATTTGGACTTAATCTGGGTGTTGTGCAAGGCATCAAGGTGCTGTAGCACTAAATGTAACAACTGAAACCAGCAATTCTTTACATTGGTGCCTCTGCTTTGCACTCAAATACTCTTATAATTTGTGAGCACTCTTCTGTGCACAGCAGCATTTGTCAGAAGTCCTTTTCCAGGTGAGGGAATGCAGGGCTCCATTTATTAACAATGGAAGAGACTTAATTCTCTTGAAGTCCCAGAGTACTTAAGGCTGCAGAACCAGGGGAACAGGGGAATAGTGCAGCAACAAAAATTATTTTGAAAGGTCACTGCACATAACTGAGAAAGTCGGGTCTTACCCACCAACACTAGGAAAGGCAGGGGCTTGTTTAATATTCATTGTGGGCTTCCCCTAAAAGTCAGTGAATGTTTAAAAATGTCACTGCACAAACTCCTAATTTATGTTATTTCTTATGCCCTTGCACGTTCAGTAATGGGGAATCAGCTCTGTATTGCAATTGGAAGGTCATGAGGTGCACGGGGCCTTGACTTTTTGTAATGTCACTACACTTAGCAGTGGGTATGAAGACTATGCATCTATTTTTGTAATTTCATTACAGTGGTGTGCCTTTCTTCCCCCACTTCTTTTGATTTGGATTTTTGAGCCCTTTGGGGCAGCAATTTTCACTTCTCCAGGTCTGGACACATCCTAGCATGAGGGTTTTTAACCAAGGTGCTGGTGAAATAGGAATGCTAAATAATAACTGTGATGCTGAGGCAGTGTATATTCTTTTTAGCAATTATGTCTTTTCCTTCTGAAATTCATGTAGAATTTCACTTCCATGAGGAACTGCCAGTCATCTTCAGATCCAGCTTGTTAAGGTGAAGTCAAAGAGGCAGCTCCTTGTAAATCAGAAAAAGTTCATTGACTTGAGGAGGTTTGTGCTAATTTAAACCACAGCAGGAACATCTCCACTCATTTTAGAAGTCTGGATCAAGAGGAATACTTGCATGAATTTAGCTCAGTGTCAGTGGAAGGGTTTGTTTTGTTTGAGTCTGAGGACAGAAGGAATGTGCTGGAGCAAAGAGTTACATGGACTGGTTTGTATTTGATGTCTGCTGGGAGAGTAAGTTAAGAGCTTAACTAAGAGTAAGATCTTAATTTAAAAGTTAAGGTCAGGAGCTTAATTTAAGAGTAAAAACCATGCTTTTTAAGAGCCAGAAAACAGAATGTTGAAACCATTGTGCATTAATCTCGAGGTGTACAAGTAACAAACCCCAAGGTATTTATGCATGCAAATTCATATTCATACATAGAATCACTTAAGTTGGCGAAACACTTTTTAGATCATGGGGTCCAACTGCAAATTTAACACTGCCAAGCCATATCCATATGCACTCTGCAGAAATGTTTAGATGCAGGGGGGTAACAGGGGCATAACCTACACAGAATATCAGAGGATCCTGCAAATACACACCCCCAGACACCCCAGGGTATGACCACATAAAAATCTAGAAGTAAAAATCTAAAAATTTAGACTGCATCTAAAATCGAGGAGAGGGCCTTGTCACCTGCAGCAGCAGGGCAAGCAGGAGGTGACATCAAGTTAGGGAATAAAGAGAATTGCAGGAACAGAACAGTCTTGTGTCCCATCTGCCCATGTGAGTATTTATGCATGTGAGTGTTTATTTGCATTCCCCGGCACTCTCACTATTAATTTTGCAAATCTTCTCAATGCATTTGCCCAGATATTGGAAGCCAGGGGGACGTGCTGTGCCATGCCAGTGACAGAGCCAGGGAAGCTGATCCAGGCTGTTATTTCTCTGCAGACACTTCCCTTTCTCTAATGTGAAAGAATTGTGGAAGTGGATGGACTGACTTTTCCATGCTTGAACCCTTAGTCCTTGCTCGAGTAACTCAGCACAGTGCCTGAGTCAGCTCCAGCCCCTCAGCTGAGGAGACTGATGGATACAAGGGAAAATGAGAAAAATGCAGGGATGAGCACAGCCATGTGCTGCTAGAGATGATGTAGGAGACACTTCAGAAGGTGAGACTCTGCTTTTGTGAGATAATCTAGACAATGTGGAGCAGGAGGTGGAGATGACCAACAACTATAGCTCTATTCCAGGTTGGAGTTGCACAGCTATTTTCTTCTCACTTGGGCAGAGTTGATGTAATTTACCTTTTGCTGTTCCTGCTGAGGTCCATGGGGCTGTGGAGGAGGTGGCTGCTCCTGTCTAACCAGCCCAAGTGTCCCCAAACATAGAATGGTTTGGGTTAAACACCATTCTGTTCCAACCCCATGCCATGGTCAGGGACATCTTCCACTATCCCAAGGTGCTCCAAGCCCCATCCAACCTGGCCTTGAATGCTTCCAGGGATGGTGCAGCCACAGCTTCTCTGGGGAACCTGTGCCAGGGCCTCCCCACCCTCACAGGAAAGAATTTCTTCCTAATATCTGATCGAAATATCTCCTTTTTCAGTTTGAAGCCATTGTCCCTTGTTCTATCACTACAAGCCCTTGTAAAAAGTCCTTCTCCAGCTCTCTTTCACACTCTATTCTCCAGGTTCCTTGCAGCAGAGGTGGCATTGTCTCTCCAGCTGACTAAAGAGAGGGCTGTCACCTACACTTTGTAGGAGCTGTGCCACTGACACTGCCAAGCCTTTCAGCAGCCACAGCCTGGATGTGACCTCCCTCCTCCAGCCTAAACTCTGAGGCATCACTTTGATCATTGTACAGATTTGTTTGCCTGCTTTTCAGCAGGCTGCTGTACTAGGCCCACTAGCAAGAGCTTTTACCCCTTGCCCAAATAAAATGCAGCCTCCCTGTGACCTGTTTGTCCCCTCTGGTTTTCTCTTTGTGTGGTATCTGTAGTGCAAGGGGAGAAAGGGGAACTGATCACTTGTGATGGAGCACTGGGCACTATAATAAGCAGAAGATGATGACACATGCAAGGCTGAAGGGAAGGCAGGAAGTGCTTGTTTGGAGATGAGTAGGTTTGAATCTAATTCATGTGACCTATGACAACACTGGCCTGAAGGCAGGCAGTGGTGTCCTAGGGCAATGAGCACACAAAAACCACAGCAGAACAGCGAGGGATAACCAGGATATCTCCTTCCAACCTGCCAGAGGTGCACTCGTGTGCCAGTCAATTTTCCAAAGCAGTTCAGTGATGAAGCTGCAGACCACAGGCAAGCCAAAGGGATCATTTTCATATGTGTGTGTGTGTGTGACTTTCACTTTGAATCCTTCTGCTCTCAGTTTGGCAGAAAGATAAGAACAGAGGAGCTTCTGCTCAACGCAACAGGGCAGATTAAGTGAAAATTCAAGGTCATCAACTGCAAATTAAAAGGGATTTAATGTCTGCCTCCTGGTGGACAGTGTGTAAGCCATTGCATTGTATTTTTGGAGTGCCAGTCAACAACATAATCACAGAGTCACAGAATGCTTTGGGTTTGAAGGGACCTTAAAGATCATTTACTTCCAACTTTCTGCTTTGGACAGGGACACCTTCCACTAGAGCAGGTGGCTCAGGACCCCATCCAGCCAAACAGCATCTGGGACACACTTGCTTCTGGTAGGTGCCTCAGAGTTTATAATAATTCAGGCGACATCCTTGACATCAGTCAGAACTGGTTACCATGCAGGGAGTTTCAGTTTCACTGTGATCACTTTATCAGAATACAAATCTGAACCCTCTGTACATCTTCAGGACATGAAAATATCTTACCACCTAATCATGTTTTTCTCATTTTTTTTTTTTTTTTTTCCTTCACTAACAGGCTGTTGGTTTATTGCTTCCTAGGGTAGAGGAAGAGTGATTTGAGTTTGCCCTTTGCTGTCATGGATTTGAGGGTCAGCATTGTCATCAGGGTCATTGCGACATGTGAATAGTCCCCAGCTCCAAAGGGTAATCTCATGCTAAAAGAGCCTTTTTACAGTCTGTATCACTAGCTGGAAAGCTGGCAGCTGCTGAAGCTGCACCTGCAAACCCACAAGGAAGTAGATTGGATCTAGAAATACTCTTGGGATCACAGCAGTAGTAGCCTGGGTTTGGTCACTCCCAGGAGAAGATCATCCCCAAATTCTTTTTGGTGTACATAGTATCATATGAACAGTGCAGGAATTCCCTACTACAGATGAAGTTAGGCTCCAGGATGGAGTGATATCCCAGAAGGTGCATAGGTGAAGCTCAAGATTCAGATTTCATCACTGATGGAAAGTTAATTGGAAAATTTTATCAAGTCGTTGCTTTAAAATCCTCATACTCCCACCCCTGAAAACATTGAGCAAATGAGCCATTCTCCTCTGAGCATGGAAAAGCCAACATTTCCAGTGGCGATTTGTCACTGGAGTTTGTGTGCAGTTTCTTTGTTTTTATTCACCCAGATGGGGAAAAAATCCAACAGAAGAAAGCTATTGATTTTTAAAGTAATCCTTTCTGTCAATACAAGCCAAGCAGGTTTTGACTTCAAACAATTTATGGAGGTTTGCACACCTCATTTCAAGTATCATGCCATGATCCTGCCTCCACGCTGCAAGTTATTTAATTAGACACATTAATTTGCTAAGTGATGGCAAAATGTTTAGTAATGATGTCTAACCAGGGCATTTCAAGGGAATTTTGTTGTTTAATTAGGAGATAATTGATGGTAGTGCAGAGAGTACCTGATTGTAAAAGGCTCCTGCATGTCAGTTGGGCTTGTGCTGAGCTCAATACAATGGTTGTTAAATGGCCTGCTCATATTAATTACCATTATTATGGTACATAGATTTAAGAGTGGCCATTATTCACAAAAAAAAAAAAAAATTAAAAAAAAAATAGTATTTCTTTAGATCTGGCTAATTAGATACAGGGATAATGAAATGCACCTGGAAGGAGTGGAAAGGTGGTGAATTAACCAGCTGGGATGGAATTAGCCACAGTGATGGCACTGACTGAGGAATCAGCTCCATGGTGGACCTTGGAGGCTTCACCTTTGTGCTGCTGTGAATGTAGCCCTGATTTAGGAACCCGAATACTTGTGTGCATGTGAAGGAATTTGTGTGGAATCCAGGTCAGTCTTTGGTGCTGATCTCCATGGCTGAGTCACAGCTGAGATAGTACCTGTCAAAGCCAAGGTCATCTTTTAGTCATTTACACCATGGACGTAATTTTGGGTGAGTTAAGCCCATCCAAAGTCAACGCCTGCCCTTTTGACGGAAGATCAACTCCTGATCCCTCAAGTCTGGAGATTTGGGAAAGGAAAGAGCATCCTGGTGTGCAGAGCCACAGCACTGAACTCTCAATGGGAAAAATACCTGTTACAGGCTTTGCTGGGAACAAGGAGCTCAAGTGATTCCGTCTTTTCCTGCCACAGTTCAGTTTCTTGGCTTCACTTCCACTCCATGATCTGGCAGAGCCCAGCCACTGCTTTCTGCTGCCCTGCACAATTTGCAAAGTCAAAATATATGAGATTTGAATTGGTGCTGTGAGCCTGGCAAAGAACACACAGGAAAAGCTAGTTTTTGTAGCAATAACTCAAATCATCGTTATGGCATTTTTTTAGCTTCCAATAATTCTACAGTTTTGCAAAAGATGAAAGCTTGTCAGTCCTGTTTGCCTGGGTAGACTCAAGTGAGTGATATTTTTCTCCTCTAACTTTAGTTATCTTTCTGTAGGTAAGGCTGCTGGAGCTTCATGGTTGTCACTGAAGACCCAGTCAATAGTCAGTGGAATTTAAAGTGCAATTTAATTGACTGAATGTGGACATTTACTTCAGAATGGGATAAACTGCATCATGAACAGCATTGATTGCCTGCCTTCTTGACACATGCAATCAAGCTTATCCTCCTACTATACAATCTATTTCACCACCTTGTTCCCTTTACCACAAAAAGACAATTTATCATTAACATGCAATCCAAGTCCATCATGATAAGCCTCTGACTTCTTATCCTGTGATGCAGACCTCTAGAAACCACGAGTGCCATCAAGACAACATGTAAAATATCATTGTCCACAATCTTTTCTAGCACAAGAATACCAAATTACCATCAAATTATATGAAAGAAATAGGTTCAGATAAACAGCAGATGCAGTTCCTCTTGCAGCATGCAAGGCCTGTAATTAGGTTATGAAACCTCTCACTGGAGGATGTTGTGACCACTGAAAACTTAGGCAGGTTCAAAAAGCACTTAGACAAATGCACAGATAAAAATTCATTGAGGGTTATTAAATTCCAGTAGTCTCTCTCTGGTTTAGGAAATGCTGGAAATGCAAGTTCCTGGAGGCAGAAAATATCAAAGAAAATGTGTGTGTTTGGGCTTTAGTAACTCTCAGAGACTGGACACCATCTTTCCTGCACTGAATTTATCTTCTCTTAACACTAAATTGCTCCAACTCATTCTACTTTTTCTTGTAGGTGATGCTTTCTTAGCCTCTGAGGTGTTTGTGCCAGCATTTCCTTTCTCAAAGAGCAGGCTTTAGGCTGGACCTCACCCTCCATGGGTACCAAGAAAACATCACAAACAAGAGGTTTATCTCACCTTCTGATATTTTTTTCAAGCTGATGGGGGGAGAAAAGAGAGGGATTTGGAGTCCTGTGGATTTACCAGGTGTTCAATTCCTGGGAAGGTGTAGTCATCCACCTCTAGCTGTCCTCACCACATAGCACCTCATCTCTGGTAAATCTTGGAAGAAATGTCACTCATATGGTGAAAAACCCAGTAGAGAGGTGCAGCACATCTGCAATTAATTCCTGCAGCTGAGAAAGACTCAGTGAATGAACTGACCACTGAATATATCTCGTACCTGTGACTCCACATCTGCCTTGCTTGCTGGGCTCTTCAGAGACCTTGGGTGTCTGGGACCTCTGTGTTAATATTATCTCTTTTTTCTTTTATTCAGCAAGATCCCAAGCCTGGAGCTCCTAACAGCTCATGAGGTGTAATATCTAGATCCAGACTCAAATTTTTAAGCTTGGAGCCATTTTCTAGAGATGAGACAGATGTTATTTGAATATACCATCTTGTTTAAAAATGGTATATTCTCTCTAAATTCTCTCCTTCTAAATTAGCATAGGTCTAAGGAGGAACATCTATTTCAGGACACTATTTAATAATTCCCAGCTACATTTTATGGGAGATATAATGTCCCAACAAATACCCTCTATAGAAGCATTGCCTTCCAGTGCTTCTGAAATCCTTTAGTGGGCGGAATCTGATTATCAGGAAAAAATGTGTAAAATATGCAAAGGTTAAGGCAGACAGTTGTTTTGAGGTATTTTCAGATCTGAACATCTTGATCTTTGTGATAATTTGTATTCAGACATGCTATGTTTGCTAAAGAAAAGCTTAAAATGAAAGTTAGTAAAATACTTTGCTTTAGGGATTTGCTGGCTGGCTGTGAAGTGCCAGACTGCTCTTTAACTTTCCTTGGCATTTAAAGGCTCAGCACTTGCTGCATTGCACTGAAATGTCACATCCTCGGCAGAAAATGGAGATGATTTTGTGGGGCCTGGACTCCAAGGGTGCCAGACTGTTGTTCTTTTTGGGTGTCTGGTGCAATTTCAGATGGGCCTGGGTGCCAATTCTGAAAAGGCACAGGTTGGATGTAGCCAGCCTCACCTGAATGTCTCAGGTATCCTCAGATGGTTCCAGGCATCTAAGTTAAGGTCAGTGAATAAAGCCCTGCCTCTTTCTCATGAGAATCCAATTTGTCTGTGATTGCTCTAGGAGCATTCCACTGAAATATAGAAATAAAAAGGCAATTAAAGCATGATCCGTGTTCTTCATTGAAATTATAATCTGCAGATGCTTCCCCACACTTTTTGATTCTAGCCTGTCATCACTGATCTTCAGAGAGTCTTGGAAGGGAATGACACAAACTCCCTGGCAGAAAGGCTCCCTGATGCTCCATGAATATGCAGGATATCACTTGGGTTCATATGTCCCTCACACCTCGCAGTCTTACACCTGCAGTTAGAAATCAGTTTGTTTTCTCAGGTATAAACCAAAATCCTGCCACGCAATTTTCCTGGATGGCAAAGAAATAGATTGACCAGTTCTTTGGCATTCAAACAAAGCCCTTACCTGGTGAAGATGACATCCTGTCTTCTTCTGGGTTTTCACCCATAATTTCTACCACGATCTTTCATATTTGGCTTTCTCCCACATTCTAGCCAAGCACTGCCGTCCTCCTCTCCACAAAAGTTAACTGGCCTCCCCCCAGCTCAAGGAAATGAATATTTGATGTTGGTGGGGGAATTGTTTCAGACAGGGGAAGCTGAGGACTGTCTTGGTTCAGGCAGATGACACAAGAGCTGCCAAAAGGGGTTTTTGGGGCTGTTCTCTGTAACCACCCCCTGCTCCTCTGTGCCACAAAAGCAGAGGTGGCAATTGTACAGCCTAAAGTGTTGCACAGTGGGATGAGGGGGGGGTAAACCATGCAGCTCAGCAAATCTGAGGTCTTCTTCCCTTCAACAGCACAAAGGAAGATCCTTGCCTCAGTTTCCCTGTTTCCCATTTCCCCTTTTCCCACAGAAGTAGAATGCATTGGTGGGCTGGGTTATTTCAGAGCTGACAGTTTGAGGAGGGAAGAAGTAATTCCATGAATTACCTGTGGATTTGCTGCACGGAACTTGTTTCTTTCACCCACTTGCAAGGTGCAAGGAGCAGTACAGAGGTTTTGTCTATGTGGATTCTCCAAGATCTGATAAAGGTTGTGTTTGCTACTACAACCTTTGTAGGTGGGGATGTATCTCCATCTTCCACTGTCTGTGTCTTTCTGTGAAATGTGAAATTCTTAGAGCCCTCAGGCTGATCTTCAGACTGACCCAAAGGTGTGGAGCAAGGTATACACACAAGATTTGGCTCTACAAGCCCCATTTTTATATGGAATGCAGCTGAGGTATGGCTCCAAGTATGAGGAATTATTGCCCTGTAAGTCAGGGACACAGCAAAGAAATGTTCCTCAGCCATGTTCAACACTGAGATAAATCCCAGAGGTGCCTTTGCAGGCCAGGAAAAATCAGATTAAACTGAGAAGTGAAGCACTGATTTAATTGTGGTAATGAATTGTTTCCACTGCTGCAGTATTACAGGTCCCCTTGTGAAGCTGGAATAAAAAACAGATGCCCAGGACCATGGGTCTGTCTCAAGGAAGCAAAATGTTTGCATGGCCAAAATGTTGCACACATAGAAGTGTCTGGAAACACAGTAGAGTAACATATAAGAAATAGCAGAGTCTTGGAAGAAGAGGCTGAGAGTCAACTTCAGCACCTAACCAAGTCTTCAGACCACAAGCAAGGGAATAAAAGGTATTTTCTGCTCTAGAGTGTTGTTTGTTGTTTGTTTGTATTTTTTTTTTTTGGCCAGAAACTGGTCTTTCTCAGACAGAAGCTGAGGTTGTTGCTCTGTGCAGAAACACTAAAAATGTTTATTAATACCTAACCAAACCAGGCACTGTGTGCCTGTCCTGGGAATGCTCCTGGCTATGTCCACACTGCATTGCACCTGGGTCTGGCTCTTCTCCATCACATGCCTTATGTTCCTGTGGTTCTGAGATGTCCCTTTAGGGTCTTGTTTTCAGGCCAAGATCACAACAACCAGACTACAGTGGAGTCTGATACACTCCACAGCAGGAACCTGTCAACAAGGGTTTTGTCCCTTGGGATGTGCTGTGAGGATATATTGGTGGGCATGAATCTGGCAAGCAGCAGCCCATTCTTGAGCTTATTCCTCGCCCCTCTTTCATTTTTACAACATCTGCAGGGCCAGGGGAGATGCTGTGGGAGTTCTCCTTGCAGTGTGTCAGTCTGATGTCAAACAAGGGAAAACATTTAGGAGAGGGATAGAAGTGTGATAGACACTTCTTGTACTCCTCAGCCACCTCCTCAGTCTGGAAGTGAGTCCAAGGTTATTTTTTTATCATCTTTGTCATCTTTCTCTGCACCTTTCTTGAGCTGTAAAGCAAAGCTCTCTCTTTCATGTTTTTTTACAAGTGAGTAAACACAAGACCTGAAAGACATATTTACAGAGAAATTCTCCTTAATGTATTATTCATTTGACTTTTTACTAGAAGTGTTTCTGTAGCCCTGACGTCCTGAGGATATCAGTAACACGAGGTTTGTAGATAGAGGTAATGTTTTTATTAGAGCAATGGATAGATTTAAAGAGGTGAAAAAACCACCCAGTTGTGGATGTATTTCTTGGGTTATGGTGGGATGGAGTTGTTTTTCTTTCTAGTAGCTGGTACAGGGCTGGATTTTGGATTTAGGATGAAATGAGTTAATAACATACTGATGTTTTAGCTGTTGTTGTTTAGCTTAGTCCACTAAGTCAAGGACTTTTCAGCTTCTCATACTGTCCTGGCAGTGAGGAGCCTGGGGGGAGCAAGGAAGTGGGAGGGGACAAAGCCAGGACAGGAGACCCAGACTGGCCAAAGGGATATTCCAGACCATACAGCATCTCTCTGAACAGGAAAACTGAAGAGGGGGAAATTGTCCTGGGGGTGGCAGCTGCTGCTCCAACACTTGCTGGACCTCAGTCACTAAGCGGTGACAATTGCAATGTGCATTACTTGTTTTGTATTTATTCTTATTCTTATTCTTATTCTTATTCTTATTCTTATTCTTATTCTTATTCTTATTCTTATTCTTATTCTTATTCATTTTCCTCCCTTTTTTGTGCTATTAAACTGTCTTTATCTTAACCAATAATTTTACCCTTTTTCTGATTCTCTCCCCCATGCCTCTGTGGGTGAGTGAGCAGCTCTGTTCAGCTTCCTGCCAGATTAAACCATACCAGCTTAAAACCCTTTTGAGAATGGTTTTTGTGAGTATGAACTTATCTATATTCCAGTTACTAGCTGTAGCCATACAAGATTTGACATCTTTCCCCAACATTGGGGTTCTTTTGTTGTTGTTGTTTGGTTTTTTTTTTTTTTCACATAGAAAAGGTGCTCAATGCAAAGGTTAAAAGCTGTGCAATGCTGTTGGCTACCAAGCTAATTAACCTCATACTCATGTCAATGCAAACTGCTGGGATGGTGCATGTCTTTCATTGACAGGCTTATGTATTTTGGGTTTCCATTAACCTCTTCTCATGGATTTACTCTGCCAGAGATTGCCTGCATAAAAATAAGTGTCCATTTCAAAATTTGTGCTGATTTTACTCTGTTGATTCCACTTTGCACCTTCAACAGTGACATAGTAGCATCTCATGCTGACTAATTTGGACCTGTGGATCTGCATTGATGAGTATTAAGTGGTGATGAGATAAATGCATGTCATATTCTAAGCATGTCATGTCAGAAGATAAGCAAATAAAATTAATGTCATTTTAAAATACAATAAAAAGATCCACAGAGTATGAATCTGCTTAAAGTGCACATTCCTTGGGAATGAGATTTCACTTTGGCATTTTTTTCTGGTGTTTGAGATGAATTATAACTGTGTGCTATATCAAAACAACCAGGTTGAAGCAACCTGGTCTAGTGGAAGATGTCCCTGCCCATGGCAGGGGCTTTGAGCTAGATGGCCTTTAAGGTCCCAAGCCCTTCTGTGATTCTGTGATTATAAACCTTTCAAAAGTTAAAAACTCCATCTGGTTTTACTATCCTACCCCATAGCTTTCACTAAATAGATTTTTAGAAAAGATGGCATAATTTCAGAGTGTGATGTCACAGGATAAGGACCCATCCTGCCATTCATTCCACCAACTCTGCCCCAGGGATGGGAATATCTGGTGGAAACAGAGCAACAGGCAGGAAGAGAAGGCAGGATCTGGAACACAGCACAACACTCAGCTTGGTGCTCTGTGCGGCTTCCAGGGCTGCTGAAACAGGTCAATTGTGGTGGCTGGAATTCCCTTGTGCCCCTGTGAGTTCCTGAATCATCCTGAGATAGTAAATTAAGCAAAATAAATGAGGGGATCAGGAACAGAAGAGGAAAGCAAAATATTGGGGGAATACTTTCAACCAAAGATTAGTTTGCAGCTTGAACAGTAAAAATCCATCCAGGCTGGATGTAATGGACAAATCCCACTGAAACAGGCTCCATGGAAAGGAAAAACTGCTGTTTTAATGCAGGCTGGGAAACCTGTATTAAAAGACTGGACCATCTAGGTGTCATCTTCTCTTTGACTGCAGTGAGTGCCAGGTGGGCTCCAATGTGTTTTTTGAGGAGGCCAGAGGATGGTAACAGGGATTAGGGTGTAGGGAACATGGCCATGGAAATAGATGGAACAACTTCCATCTACTTCCACTGCCATGTTCCCTACATCCTAATCCCAAACAACACCACAGAACATAAAACAACAAAACACCACCACAGAAAATAAAAGATGTTTGCAGACTGCCTGTACATCTGGATGTTGAATTAAGAAAGGCTTTAATTACAATTAATGTAACAATATTCAGGTCAAGAGAAGTGAACAGCAAGCATAATACACCAGCTTCTTTCAAAATAGTCAATAGAAGCCAAGAAAAAGATGTATCCCTTCTCTGTGTCTGCTGAGGACAAGACATTTTGGTCTGAAATTGCAGGAATGGCCTTAAACAATGCTGGGATGTAAGTGGAGGAAGGTGACATGGGTATTTTTTGGAACTTGCTAATGAACCAGGTAACAGCAGGGTGCTGAGTGAGCTGAGCTCTGGATATCTGCACTTGGTGCATTGGATCCAAACTGGATAAGTCAGACCTGGACTTATGCAAAAGTTGTGTAGATATTGCTCCAAGGTCCTGCAGGAGGTGGGGCCATTAACTCCTTAAAACTGACCCCATGAGCAAACAGCCAAATGCAAATCTTTCCCCTTAATTTATTTGTTTTTTCATACCTCAGGTCATAGGATTAGGTCAGTGTTGCTTATATTTCCTGTCCTACAAAATGCAGTCAAGATGAAACCAGCCTTGAATCAATCTCTCTTGTGAGGAGTCTTTGAGGGACACATTTTCCATGAGAGAGTCAAGGGTTATAGATGCTACAAAGGAAGAAGAAAGAATATTTAAATGAATAAAGAAGTTTTTACAGCAGCCTCAAGTTACACCATATGAAGTTAAAAAAACCCCAGCACTCCCAGCTGAAAAGCCTGGGAATAAATGGAACTAAAATAAACCTCTTCAGCTTCATGCACAGAGGGTTATTATTCTTTCCTCCATTGCTATACTTTCATGTTGGTATAGCTCCAAATAATTCATTTGTGTTACTTCTGTTTGAGCCAGATTTGGAGAGAAGAGATTCAGGCACAAGCACTGGGTTGATGATTGACTCATCTTTTCCCATACAAAGAGAAAAACAGTGAACTGAGTTTTTATGGCTAAATCTGGATTTCAAACTGCATAAAGTAAATATCTATATACACATTTATATGCATATGCATATATACGTGTGTTTGCATGTGTATGGATGTGTACTTTCTTTTGAATTTCAGTAAAATACATTGAATCCTGGGGGGTTTTTGACAGACTCTTGAAATGCACCACTTGAAGAGGATTTATGTTTGAGATAGATCTCAAATGTGAAAGTTTGAAGATTGTTTGACAGCATGACATGCCAAAATAAAACAGATGATGCAATCTCTAAAACTGACTGGATAATGGCACATCCTGGTAACCCATTATTCATGTACAGTTTTGTATACATGTGTATATTCTTCTCCTTCTTTTTCTTTTTAATTGTTTTTTAATGCAATAATTCAAGGAAAGGCTGTTTTCCAGCACACTTCTACAGAAATATGAGGATCAGTTCAGACTTCAGCTGTTTGGACTTACAAATCAGGCCTGATTTGTAACAGCATGAACAGCACATAATCTTAAAAAAACAAAGAAAGATGTTTCTTTGAATTAATGTTGCCAATATTTATGTGTCCACAAGATTACTGGAATAAAATTGTGCAAATATTTGCAGGATGGAGCTATTAATTAAATAAGAAGTCATATGGGATAATGTATGACACACCACCTTGCTGTCAGAGTATCACTTTCTATCTGTCTTTGACAGCAAGTGCTTAAGAAGAAAAAAATGGTGCCTTGTTATGTATTTTTCCTTTGTAAAAAAGGACCCACAATAAGGCAATTATTACCCTAAAACACTGAAGGACATCTGCTGTGGGCTGCATTCACTGGCTCCAATGACAGGAACAGGACTGGCAGTAATGGATTTAAACTCCAGCAAAGGGGAATTAAGGCAAATATTGGAGCTGTTTTATCAGAGGTGACCAAGACAGTCTGAGCAGGTTTGTTGGAGGAACCATCACCTGAGGTCTGAAGAACAAGTCAGATGAACCTGCACATGAACAAGAACTTCAATGAGGTGAAATATGTACTTCCTTCAATGGGGAATTAAGGAAGGTCAGGCTTGGGACAAGGGGGGATACCTTCAAAGTGGAAAAGGGGAGATTTAGATTAGATATCATAAACAAATCCTTTGCTGTAAGGGTGGGGAGGCCCTGGCACAAGTTGTCCAGAGAAGCTGTGGATGTCCCATCCCTGGAAGTGTCCAGGACCAGGCTGGATGGGGCTTGGAGCACCCTTGGACGTGGGAAGTTGTCCCTGCCCATGGCAGGTGGTGGAGCTGGAGAGTCTTTAAAGTCCCTTCCAACCCATCCCATTTTGTGATTCTGTGCTATAGAGAACTGAACAGGCAGGGTTAATCCCACTCTGAGACAAATGAAGGAAGACATGATCTCTTCACATCCTAATTCACTGCAATTCTGTGATTCCTCTGAGCACACTCACACCACCCCTGAGTTTGGATCTATATTTTTCTGTAAATATTTGTGTACAGCATAAATAAGAGCAATTACTGTAGATGGGAACCTCAGTGGGTTTCAGTGGGCAACGTAAGTTTCCAACCCACGTCACATTTAATGGAAATTATGCATCCAAGTTTCAGACCAAACAACATCACAGAAAATAAAAGATGTTTGCAGACTGCCAGTACATGTGAATGGTGAATTAAGAAAAGTTTTAATTACAATTAATGTAATTTTGCTGTTAGCTTGTGAGCAGTAAATCCTGAGATCAAAATCCTTAAACTGGTAATATTTAACTTGTCTAAAGTTAAATGGGACAAAGGAGCACTGCATGAAAAATCTACTGCAGTATGCAAACGACTCATTTGCTTTCTGAACTTTATAAAGTTTCTCTCCTGACAATGAGGGAGAGTTTCTCCTTTTTGATCTTACTATGATGAGTGATGTACTGTTTCAGAAAGATGGGCACTAGAGAGGAAGCAGCAGCATTAAACAGACATGGTCAGCAGCACTAAGGTCACACTGAAATTGTCATTGAAATAGATTGACCATGAAATGTCAAGAGACTTGTTCACTTGTAGTCAAACTCATTCTTGCTGAACATGTCTGGAGAACCAGAGTTCTAGTCCTGGAAGTCAAAGCAAAAAGTAGGAACTCAAGCAGTCCTTTTAGGACAGGACTTTCAGAAATACTTTGAAGCTGCCGATGGGTTTTTGTGTATATGATAGGGATAAGCTTCAAAAAAGGCTGAGTATCAAGCCCTGAAAATGAGGCTCTCTTAAAAATTCTTTGCTGAGGACCCAAAAATGAAGCTTCCCTAAACACTGGCAGCTTATCAGATCTTAGGAGATGTTCTGGAGGAGAGTCCTTGTGAAGATTCTCTGCAGGGACTGAAGGGCTGGGAATGAAGGACTGAAACTCTTCTCAACTTTTCAAACTTTTGAAATCTTTTCTGGCCTTGATTTATTGTCTGACAGGACTGGCAGCTCAAACTTTATTCCAGCAGCAGTCTCATGCACATGTGTATTGAATGCAGCAGCAGAAGTCAGGTCATGAATCTCATTTCACAAGACAGTAACGAGCCAATCAATACACCAAGCGAGTTTTACACGTTTTTCCCAACAATGAGAGCCTTTATCCTGGAATCAGTATTCTAGGATGAACACGGACATGTAGCCACATCACAGTAACTGAAAACCACCAGGTATGAGCAAGACAGCTCAGTGGCTCTAAATAAAGGAAACAAAGAGCCTTGCATTTGGAAAGCTCTGGTTTGGCAAGCTCCCAATAACTGGAAAATGTGGAAACACAAGCAATCAATCAGAAGCAGCTAATGTATGGTAACAGGATGGTGTACAGTAATCCTCAAGTGTGAAAACATCCTGGTACAGTGAGAAATAACTGAAACTCAGACCCTGGAGAAAACAGGGTCCTGGCACAGCCATTGAGCATGATTAGTGAATATTTAATGGTGTAAGGAGTTAACTAAAGTGATGTAAAGGAGTAATGCAGTGCCTGGAAGAGGATCCTGGATATAAGCACTAAATGAGCTGCATCTTCAGGGAGAGAGGAGAGTAACTGCTTAATTTTGTATCAGCTAGGTAAGCATGCCATGGAGGGAAAACAATTCTGACAGCAGCTGGCTGTGAAACACTTCATTCTTTTAATATTTTTCAGCTAACTCAGGCAGAGGAAATTAACGACAAAAGTGTGAAGCAGGGATGGGAGGAGTGCTGCACTCCACATCAAGACATGTGAGAGTGATCCTTTAAACCAGCTATTATCAAAAGAAGCTGAAAACACGGAAGACTTTATGACTTATCTAAGATTGAAGAGAAATTCTTGCTTTGTGGGAGTCTAGGTCCCTTGATAGGAGCTCAGAGTGTGGTGGTAATCAAGAACTGACGCATCAGAAAAAGTATTGGCAGATTGAGAATTCAGCCTTGACAGTGTGGTTAGGACACATTAAGGAAAAACTGGGAGACACAGCCATAACTGTGACACCTGAACTTGACATCATGAATCCCCACAACCAGCTGAGGTCATTTCAAGTTCTGCTTTCTGTTGGTACTGACTATAGGTACTCTTGTCATTCTTCTGTTGGTATTATGGACATATGAGCCTGGGAAAGGAATATATGCAGAATTGTATTTTTTGAAGAGGTGCAGAAGGGCTTTTACCTCCCAGATGCCCCTACAGTGACAAAGAATAGGAGTTCAAGTTGAGTTAAGATGTGGACAAAAGCAGGGCAGTCATAAACGTCTGGACTTAGTAAATGAAATTAATAAAATAAAAATACAGGTGGGGAGTGAGAGGTGATTTCAGAGAAGGAAGCTGTTGAGGGGAGTTCTTTGGAAATCAACAAAGCCGCCCAGAGAAGGTCTCTTTAAGTCAGGTTGAAATGTTTTGTTCCTTGCCAGGTTCAGTGGTTTCTTTTATTTCCCCTGTATTTAACTCCCTGTCTGTGTTCACAGTTAACTCCACTTCTCAGAGCAAACAGGCTGCTCAGAGTGCCAACATTTCATTTTTAGAGAAGCAGAAATACAAAATCATAACACTTCTACTCCTCTTTTTTAGAGGTTTCTTTGTTGAATCCTGCCCAAGTTGATGTGCTCTTTTGGCCACCCCAATTTTTTTGTTTTTTCCTCACACACTCCCACTCATCAGCCAGAGCCCATTTCCATATCTTTTGTTAACCCACCCCATCAGTCTCAGTCACCACGTCTTGTCCCACTCACCATGAATCTGAACTGGTGCCACCTGGCTTGGAGGCTGCAGAGGTCTGGAGGGACCTGGTCCAGGGACCAAGAGTCAGTGCCTCTGCTGAGATGATGATCTCCCATTCTTTACTCTTCAAGACTCCCTTAGGAGTATAATTCCCAGAGCCAAGTGAAATGTCTTGTGGGTCCCCTCAAAATCAGGATATTCTGAGCTTATGTGACCTGATGTTTTTGTGCAGGGACCATGAAAGAGCTGGTGGCACGGTGGGACTATGGAAAATTTGGGCCTGAAGACCCTGAGTCACTGACTTTTCCACAGGGTTCAAATCCTCTGACCAGATCACCACGAGGGTGATTCCTCTTTAACTTTTCATAAACAAGTACCATAATATATTACATTCCTTCTAGGAAAAGCAGATCGTGAATCACAGAGGGCCTTTGTTACGAGAGCAGTTCTGCTTTCACTCTGCCTCCTCAGAGCAGCCCTTTGATGCCTATTTCCTGTGACAAGTAAAAACAAAAGAAAAGAAGTATGGGAACACATTTTTATTGTTTTTCTTGGACCCTGTTTAAGATGATTCAGTAGCACCTATCAGACCCCAACAGCCTCTCCTGCATTGCATTACTGTTCCCTGGGGTGATGGTGTGAGGGGGAAGATGGAAACCAGCAGATGGATCCATACTGTGGATTCACTGGGACTTGGGACTTCTTCACCTGGGAAAACTGCAGAGTCCCATGGATCAAGGCCCCAGAACTTAGCTGGGACTGATTGGGATGGGAGACCACAAACTACCTGCTCCTGAGGTTTCTTCTTGAGTTAATTTTCCTCTTCCTCAGGTATCTCTGAGGGTGAATGATTCAGGGGACTTGGGGGAAGAGTGAGAAATTCTCCAGCCCCTGCCTCCCCATGGAGCCCAGAGGAAGGAGATATTGTCTCTGTGGTTAGAAAACCAGACATGTGTCAAACGTTTGCCTTCGAGTCTTCAGTAGAAAAAATTGTCACATGAGCTGCATTGTAGCTTGTGGTGGAGCTTTATCTGCTTGGCCCACGGAGGGCTGGTTTGAGGTGGAAAAATGTAACACCCAAAAGCAGCTGTTTGCCTCCTGGAGAGGGATACTTGCAAACTTTCCCACCTTTGGGGGTTTCAAGCATCTCTCCTCCTTGATGTGCAGCCCACGGTGCTGGAGGAGCAGGGCAGACAGCAGGAGCAAAGCAGCTCCCCAAAAATCAGACTTTCTGACTGTGGATTTAGGAAAAAGAAGTGTTTGGTCTTTCTTTTTTTCTTTTTTTTTTTTTCTTTTTTTTTTTTATTTAATGTGTGAAACCAAAGCAAGTTTGAGAAAAATAAGCATGGTCTGGCACACAATCAGTTTACATTATACAGGCATGAGCTGTCTGTAATTATTTCAGCACATGGACAAGAGGAACATCCTTTCCACCATGGTCCTTAACTTCCAGCTCCATGCAGAGCTGTTCACCAACCCAAACAGGTGTTCCCCATGCTGTCCCAGCACCTGAGGGGTTGGTCTGGCTTTGTGTGCTTGGTTTAGACACCAGACAGGCCATGCCAATGGGCAGAGAAGGTGTCCTGACCTGTTTCTCTCACTGCTACAGGTACAGGTCTGTATGTTCAGTTCAGATCTGGGCCCCTCACTACAAGAAAGACACTGAGGGGCTGGAGAGTGTCCAGAGAAGGGAACAGAGCTGGGAAGGATCTGGAGCACCAGGAGGAGCTGAGGGAGATGGAAAAGGGGCTCAGCCTGGAGAAAAGGGGGATCAGGGGGAATTTTTGGCTCTGCACAACTCCCTGACAGGAGGGGACAGCCGGGGGGGTCAGACTCTGCTCCCAGGAACAGAGACAGGAGGAGAGGAAATGGCATCAAGTTGTACTAGAACAGTCTGCCCAGGGAAGTGATGGAATTGCCATTCCTGGAAGTGTTCAAAGGACGTGTAGCACTTAGGGTGGCTCTTGGCACCGTGGTTTGATAGCGGCCTTGGCAGTTAATGGTTGGATTGATGACCTAAGATGGCTTTTCCAACCTTGATAGTTCCTTGCTTTTATGTTGTCCTGGCTTTCTGGGGTCTCTTTTAAGTTATTTCCTGTAATTGGCTCCCTTATTGGGGCTCTACATGACTCAGGACCCAGAAGAAGGGACAATTCCTATACTTCAAGTTTTCTTTCGACAGAAAACAGTGATAACTGGTTGAGATCATGGGTATGCAGCAAGGGTTGCTCCTAAATATGTCAATGAAAATAAAATTAGCACTTTTTAAAAAACAAAAATCTAAAATTTCCTCCTGACTTGCTGTTGGGTGTCTGGAACAAAAGCTGCAGGAGAGAGGGCGTTTGAAGTGGGCACAGATTGTCATGTTCTGCCTCAGCAGACGGTTCCTTTACAGGAAGCCACCACAATTTTTGTTCTGCAGCTGAACAGATCACGAAAACCCTCAGTGCTGCCACCTCACCGATCCACATCAGTGAGAAAAGTTAAAGGAACCATTTTTCTTCAATGCTTTTGGGGGCTTGAAGATTCAGCGGGGACCATTTTGTAAACTCCTGCTGCATGTCCCTGTTCCTGATACAGTGTGCTTGGACAACGTGGAGCCAAAGGCAGATCCACCTGAGTTATGAGTATTTGTCACACTGGGTGTTGTCACTGGCACTGCAGAGCACCAAAACAGCAAATCCATTCTGCCCATTTGTGCAGAAACATCAGATTCTGAATGGCTGGACAGTTATTGACCCTGTGAGATACTCAGTCACTTTGCAAGGTCCTGTATTTTCCTTAGGTGAAAATGATACCAGACATCCAAACCATCTAGTTTAGCTTTTTACCAGGCTGTGATGGTCAAAGGTTGTGGTGCTGAACAGTGATGGCTGGAGGGTATTAGTTCTGTTCCTTTTATTTTTCTTCTACTGAGAAACTAATCCAAATTGGTTTTGGGCAGCAGCTGCTTGAATAGAGTTATATAAAATTGAATGACCACAGCAGCTCAAAACATAGGAACAATTTCTCCCCACAGGTCAATAACTTGAGTTTGCAGCTCAGGACAGCATAAATTCTATTTAAGATATTTGAGGATTTGCCACCTTACTAAAAAATACTGTCCAAACACAGATAAAGGAATATTATAAAACTTTTAAGTGACTGGTATTGTGGTCAGAGTGTAGTAGGTTAATAATTGCCCAGATGGTATAAGAGAAATGAGTGTTTCTCAAACATATGAAGCTCTTCAAGAACATCCATGGTAGAAGATAATGCAGGAATTGAGTGTGTTTTGATTACAGATGTTTCAGGTGTGGCTTCATCAGAGCGCTGACAGCCACAGCTGAAAGAGTTAAACACTTACTGAAGCCAGTGGAAACCTAAACATCCTGTAAAAGCACACTGACATAGTTTAGAGAAGAGAAAGAGAAATTTCTTCTTCCTACAAATAAAATTTTATAGGAAAATTACTAGTTGTTAAATGTTAATCTTATGATTACAGAGCTGTCTGAAGAACCCATGCTGATTCACATACGTAAGTTAAATTAACGTGTTGGATCTGTGATAAGATAAAATTATAAGCAAAAAATATGACCAAACATGGGATTGTCTTTTCCATCTGGTCAGTATTTAAAAGAGAGTAATATGTGCAAAAGAAACACAAAATCTGATCAAGTCACTGTCAAGCTGAGGAGACACTTGGATGTTTGTGGAAATAAATTAACATATGTTATATGTGAAGGGTACAGCCATTCTTTAAAAGACCCGTGACAAAAACCTAATCAAATGACAGCTCTAATGACTTGAGCCTGAAGGGAGCTGTTACAATAATTACACAACATGCAGAGGGTTGTAATAGCAGGGCCTCACAAGCTGAAAGATGAAAGGATCATGGCAAATTGAAGCATTTGTATTCCCAGAGATGCCAGGGAGGCACAAAGAGAAGAGAAGAGAGGAAAGGTGCATCAGGAATCGATTTACCTAAAGCAGTTTTGGCCTCAGGGACTGCATACTTGGGCTGGTACTGGTGTGGGATGTGGATTGATCAATGCAGGGCGTGAACAGAGAAAGCAGACCCAGCCTCCAACCAAAAATACACCAGGAGGTGATGAAGGTCTGCAGGGAGGGTAGTTGTGGTGTGAGCCACATCTCTGGCTGTCAGGGTACAAGATTCCCATTATTAGAACATGATCTAGTGAATCATCTCCTTTTACCCTTGCACAGGACACCTCTGTACTTGCAATGTCCCAGTGATGTCTCCAAAGAAAAGGAGGCTTGAAGTTCACACCAGTGTGGGGCTCAACTGAGCATTAACAGCTTTTTTCCTTACATAACACTCATTTCTTAAGACCACCTTCTTGATTTTTCTCCATCTATGTCCATCTATTCAACTCTGTTGCAGGCACTCAGTGTTTCAGCAAAAGAAATAAAAAAAATGGTATTTATCAAGACAATGTAGGTAAATTCCTTGATGCACAGTCACATTTTCTTTTATAAGTGGAAGCAAAAGTAGATAACATGAACTAGGGAGGTCTGCACTTCAGGCATGGCCTATGATAAGTTTAAAGGGTTTGTGTCCCTTATATTACCATATATTTAATTTCAATGCAAGCAAACTGATGGAATGTTAGTGATCATCCTATAAAATGAGAACTTGATAGGGAAAGCTGTGCCACAGATCTGATGTGCTGCATTTCACAGGTCAGAAAATTGTACTATCAAAATCTGAAGTCACCTCCTCTTCAGAGTGAGAAAAAGAGAACACATTCTTCCCTAGGTGTCCCTTATATTCTCAAAAACATGCCAGCTTTATTTTCCTTTTTATAGAAATGCTAATAATGTGTGTGGTTTGCTTTCACTTAGATTGATTTTCCTGAAGGCCAAGAGGAACACTTTGTTCCAAAGCTTTTTGTCCTTTGGGTTATCATCTTCATTTCAATCTGGATGGATGAACCTTCCTAACAGGGGCTCCCAGAGTTATTCCTAGATTTTTGAGAAGAAATTCTGTGGCTGTTTGGGAGCCAATGGCTAGTGGAAATAAGTCTGAGGTGTGGACTTGTAGTTTTGGCAAATTGGAAAAGGACAATTTCAAACATGAATGTCAGTGATGCTGGAGCCAGGACCACATGTTGGATCTGTGATTGTTTAAGTTGTGCTTTTATCTTATTTTCCACCATAGCTAATTTGTGGTAGTTTATCCCAGTTCCTTGAATAATGCATCAGTAGCTCAAAATTATTGAAAAACCATTGTGTTGGGAGGGTCTGAGTCCTAACTAGCCCTGGCTCATAACTACACCAGAGTATGAATGGCAGTGGATAAGAGCCAGTGGCTCCGGGCTGTCTCAGGGAGGGATTGATGTCACCTCCTGCTTGGATTTGTTCTGGATTCTATATCCTACCATAAAAAAAAAAAAATAGCTGAAAATACCATTAAAATCCCTGTGTTCATTTTATCCCTGTGATTTCTTTTAATATTTCTTTCTCCAAGCACTATTAATTCTGTTAATTCCCAGCTGCTGCCCAACGATCAAGAAACAAATGTTTATCCTCTTCTGGCCATGGCCCACAGGTATTAAAGGATAGTTGCACTAATGCTCTACACCAAGACTTCACTGCCACTTGGCATATGGAGTAATTTATTCCTGTTGGCAAAAGGAGCCAAAATTGGCATGTTCCTTTTACAGCCTAATCCTGTACGTCGTGTTGATGTGTAAACAGTGACACACGAGAGTTTTACTGCCTGACATAAAACACACATTAGCACTGAGGGAATCTGTCTGGGCATTGGAGGGAAGTTGGGGTTGTTTTTTTTGTTTTGTTTTGTTTTGGTTTTTTTTTGCTTCAGGGAAGACTGTTTCCCTCACATAGAAATCTTGGTGAAATAAGATGAAACCACCTGGAAAAGCAAATGGATATAATACAGAGAGCAAAAGGAGATGATGCATCTCTTTTTGGAACCCTGAGAGATGCAGATGTTCAAATTTGGAATGCAAGTGCCAGCCTATGAATTGGATGGGTGCTCAGCATCCACTGCACTTCAGGGTTTTATCCTGAGAGAGACAAGCTCTTTCAGAACACATTAAACTCAGACAATCATAGATGTGGAAATCAGGATGGATGAATCATGTCTTAAAAATGACCATATTTTTCTTAAATTGTAAGTGGGGAAAGAGTGACTAACACCTACAGAGATGACATTAGGTGGAATGAATTCTACCCCAGTGTCTCTGAAAATGAAGCCATTTTAGCTGATGAGACACAAGGTTGAGGTTTCAGACAAAAGGAACGATATGGGACTGTCTAAAAAATATGAAGCTCTTGGGATTTACAAAATATAGTCACATCATTACTGTCTTATGCATATCTGTGTCTAGGTATTGAGATGTGTCCTCTGGATTTCTAATTCTATGCTCTTCAGCATGCTGTCTTGATGCTTGTATTTTAATGAAAAATGCTTTTTTTTTTTTTTTTTAATTTATTTATTAGAAAGAGATATTTTACTAGCTTTGGGAGGAAGACAGGCTCCAGAGCTTCACTGGCCTGAGAACTTCTATTCATCTAGAATTCTTGCTGTGGCAGAGAATGAACCATCTGGGGTTCTGAGGACTCTCAAAGAGACCAGTGAAATTCATGGGCAACCACATCTCCTGCTCGCTAATTGTGGCACTTCTGCAAGGTCCATGATGGATGTGAGAGTAATTCAGGGTTTTTAATTGTACTAAGAAAAAATTTTGTGATCAGGAAAATGCCATTTTTGTTTTGTGATACAGCCTTTGCTAACAGAACAATAACAGAAGTCATCATTACACTACTATATAAATCTTTCCATGGCCTTTAGCTGATGTTATTTATTGTTGCTGTCCTGTCTCCCCACCTGAGAGCACAATATCCTGGGACTGGAAACAGTGCCAATGTGACAAAATGTTAAAATATACAATTGTTTCTTTGTAATGAAGAATTACAAATTCTAGAATCTTATTTGTCTGAAAAAAAGGTAGCTGAGGGGGCATCTGATACAAATGAATACAGGAACTTGTATCTAATTTTCCTAATACTAACCCCCCAGGGGAACATCAAATAGCATTGCTGTCTGACGAGTTCAGAAAAAACAAGACATATTTCTTGTAGCAGGTTGAAGTACAGCTGTGATGCACTTTGCCAAAAGACAAGGGGATGAGAACACCTAGAAGGTTTCAAAAAGTGATAGAATATATTCTGGCAAGAAAACATAATTCAGGACTTATCATCTTGGTAGCTGCTGAAGACTCAGAGCTGCTTGATGTCAGGATATTTTTGGTCTTCCTTTATTCATTTTCTGTTGGACATTGCTGGAGGCAGAACTTGGTTAAGCAGATATTTACTCTGGTCTCAGTCAGCTTCATGCTGCTCCATCTCATGCAGCCTGGGCACTCTGAAAGAGCCTTCTTGGTGTCCACCAAATGCTTTACCTTGACCTGAAGCAGAGGGAAAAATCCAAATTTCTTCAGGAAACTTGATGATTTGCATAGTCTAGGTGAGATGTTTGTTAACAAAGTGGATACTTATACATGTTATTAGCTTTAAGTCCACAGGGTACGGAGAATGAGAATTTGTGATACTCCAACAAGGACTTAAGGCTTAGAAAGTTTGAAGAACAAAACCCCCTATTGTCCTGGGTATTTTAATTCCTCTTTAGAAAGAGAAAGAAACTCTTTTGGCACTGCACAGTGAGGCATGGAGTCCAAACTTCCAGAGTGTGCAGAGGGTTCCCAAAGGGAGGTGTTTCAGGGTCCCCACTCACCAGCTCTGTCTATCTTTGTGTCTCCAGACTGTCCCTCACAAGGAAGCTGGTGACAGTGGGTGTCACCCTCCTGCAGCACAGAGCAACTGCACCTTCATGGACATTGAAAGGGACAAGAGCAATTCTGTGTAAGAATATCTGAGTTGGGGTTGCCTGCTTGGCCATGAGCAAGCACTGGAGAGCCCAACTTTGTTTTGTTGAGGGAGGCTCCCAGTACTTCTCACACCTGTGATCCGGATCAAGTGTGGAGTAGGACAAATGGGGAGTGTCACATCTCACTGTGACTCCTGACCCACATGTCTGTGACCGGAAACACTGGATTGTTCTGATTGTGCCACAGGAGAGAGGACAGGACAGTGCAGACCAGACCCTCTTTCATGGCACCATGGGCATAGGAAACCTTCTAGATATCACCTGGTCAGGGGCTGTCTGACACCATCCTCCTTCACTATCACAAGAGCTTTCAGCCTGGGGGTTTAAACCCTCATGGAGCCTTGACAAATTCAGCCCTCAAGGTGAAATCACAGACCAAGTCAACACTCAGCTGCTGCAGAGCTGGATTTGGTTTTCAGCATGAAAAACAACATGAAAAAAAAATGCAGATGTTTTTGGCTTGTGATTTCTTCTTTTCCCACTCCCAGCCTCTTCTCTCAAGAAAATTTTTAAATTATTCCCATGTACAAGGAAAGCCCAGGGAGCAGAAATGCTTCTGACCAGGCGGCTAAGTGAAGTGTTGAAGGTCTGAGGAACAAAACTTTATGGTCCAGCAGGTCAGCTAACAGCATCTCTCACAGGGAGACAAACTGGGTGGAATTCAACTTCTTTAATCTCTCTCTGACAGAGGTGTGGTTGAGAGCAGAGTGCCTGTCAAGAACATATCTGCTGCCAGCCCTCTCTGATAACTCTGGGACCACCAACAAGGTGGAACTGAGCTTAACACTAGGACAGCAGCCTCAGAGGTGCTACCAAGCAGTCCTGTAGGTGTTCATAGCTGGGGACAGAGAAGAACACAAGCACTTTGGCTTTTCTGCTGTGATTGCATCCCCTGACCATCACACTCACTCTCCACAGTCCATGACTAAATAGCTCATGGAAATGAGGAGAGCTGAGGTATTTCAGAGAAAAATGTGATGCAGGAAGAAAATGAAGGTAGCAGAGGGTAGGCAAGAAACTTTCGGAGAAGGAGGTTTATAGAGGATTGGACAGCAAATGGGGCTGACTGTGGAAGAGAGAATGTGAGGGAAATGACACCAAACTGCAAGAAATCACACTTCTTTATTCAGAATATTGTCCCTGAAGAGATCATGATGGCTGTTTTGTTATATCTCACATTTACCTAGAAATTCAGGAACAAAGAACCCATGGGACGATTTTTCTCATGGTATTTTCTTTTGCTACCTACTGGATAACACTTGTGTTCATCCCTTGCAATACAAACTTGTCAACCTTTTCCTTTTCCTTTCTTGATGTATGAGACAATTGCCATGTTTTGGTTTCAAAACGTGTGCTAGAAAGTGCTCTAAGTATGTTTGGAATCCTCTGTCCTCAATATGTGAGACGTGACAACCTTGCAGGTGTGCATGGCAGCCTGATTGGAGGGACATCAACCAACCTAAGTCTGGTGGCTTTCATCCCACTGCTTCCAGGAAAGGTCCCCAGCTCAGGCTCCCTGGAATCACCATCCTCACAGGCAGGGGTGCTCAGCAGAGGAGCATCACAGGGGACACCCACAGTTCAAGCAGAGCAGGAGCTGGAGATGTAGTGCAAGAGGGTCACTAAGGAGGAGGAGGCAGGCTGTGACAATGAGACTCCCTCTCAGTGGAGAGGGGCAGATAAAACTGGAGAATGATACAAATTTTTTGGAGCTAATTTGCCTTCCAGTACCTAAAGGAGGCTTACAGGAAGCAGAGCAGCATGTGGTGACTGGACAAGAGGGAATGGCTTTAAGAAGAAGAATGGCTTCTTGAAGAAGAGTAGGTTTAGATTAATTATGAGGAAGAAGCTCTTTGCTAAGAGGGTGGAGAGGCCCTGGCACAGGGTGCTCAGAGGAGCTGTGGCTGCCACACTGATGGAACTGTCCAAGGCCAGGTTGGATAGGGCTTGGAGCAACCTGGGATAGTGGAAGGTGTCCCTGCCATGGAACAAGATGATTTTTAAGGTCCCTCCCAACCCAAACCATTCCATGATTCTGTGATTCTGTAAATGAGCACCACTTTCACCACAGAGTGATCTACAGGTGGCTGTGCTTGGTTAACCTGTCCTGGTCATCTGAGATAAGTTGGACAGCAGTAGCCATGGTTGAAAACTGCGTAGTGCAGCCCTTCCTCCTCTCACACTAATTAGCACGGCTGTTGGGACAAGCTGTTTAATTATTGCTGGAAGGCTGCTGCTTCTACTCCTGGGCCGTGGTCCTTCTCCTGTTCAGCAAGAAGGATCCAAAATTCACCCCTGTCAGGCCCTGGCTGAGCAATATTAACACAGCTTCTGCCAGACTGTTTTGAATAGCTGCTAAACATCTACACTGCTTTAAGCGGGAAGAAAAGGTTTTCAAGTGCTGCATACATTACCCACAGCAGTGGGGAAGGATGTTAATAATTCATTCATGCTCTCAGACTCTGGAGTGTGCTAGATCTTTCAACTCACAACAATAGACTTCACCCTGCAGGCTGTCATGTCCCGTTTTTAACAAAGGGAAAGAAAAGAGAGGCACTAAAAAGGAGGAAGATTTCCTGGGTGGAAAATCTGAAGCCTGATGAAGAATTAAAGCCTGTTAAATGTCTACTTGAGCCAGCCATTGAGCAATAAAGCCTATTTGCAACCAGTGGCTGGAAGAAAAAGCTGCATGTGCAGGAAAAAGCATTTGTTGGGAAGATTCTGGCATTGTTTTCCATTGGTCGTGGAATACATCAACCCCCTGGGGTGCCTGTTCAGCAAGTTTTTCTTATTCAAACCAGAGCAGAGAGAGAAGAGGAAGGAGTCACCCTGAGAAAACATATGTGTGGAATTATTTTCATGCCTGGAACATCCTTTGAGTACCTGAATTGCCTTCAGCTATACCCTACCCCCACAGTTCCCAGTGGATGTGATAGAATCCCATACGTGTATTTCCAGCTACAACAGAAATAAAGGCAACCAGAAGTGACAAAAGGACTTGTTTAGGATGAGGTAGGTAGGAAAGCAGCCTCTGCTGAAGGCACAGACAGGACTTTTGGGCTGGTGACCATTGCTTAAGTGTGGCCACCCGCAGTAACAATCATCATGCCCATGACAAGGAGAGAAGCCACTCATTTCTTTAGGATTCATCCTGGGTCTGTATTTCTGTTTTCAACTTCTCCTTCTACTTCCCTGAGTGAAAGAGCCTGTCCTGTCCTTGCTCCTTCCCTTCCAAGGTGGTAGAACCTTGCCTGAAATGTTGATTGAGGTCCTTTATGTGGTGGGTGTTAAACTACACCCAAAAGTAACAGGAAGGTCCTTCCAGTAAAGAATGGACCAGTGAGTGAGCAAGAGAAGGCAACAGAACCAAAATATTTCATTCCTGAGGAGTCAGGAGATAAATAAATATAATTTAATCCTTCTGAAATCCAAACAGCCTTCTTATTTCTGTAGCTATGTCAACAGTTTGGAGCCATTTAACAAATTCCTCATGTGACTCCCCTCATTCTGATTCAGAACTATCTCAAATTGGTTGAAAAATATAGAAGAGGGCTCAAGTCCCACCACATCTAATGTCTTGATGAAAACTCTGGTTTTCATGACAGATGCTGGCCCATTGAATTCAGTATTTTACGCCTTAGAGTTCACTTACTGCTATTTTCCATGGAAAACTCCCTATGGACATTTTTGTGTACTTGGGAGAAGAAAAGCAATACTTTAATTCTTCCCTTGTACAAGTCTGCACATCGACCACAGAAGAGTTTTCCTTCAGGATGGGTTCCCTCAAAGCAGAATTTCAATTTGAGCACTGCTGCAGGAAGGAACAAATTGGAGATTCCAGGCTTGCTTCACCCAGTTGCATTCTAAGTTCAACACAGGCAGATACTGCTGGAAGGATATATTGACCCTTGTCAGCCAGTTCCACCAAACCCCCTAAAAAAACCAAGGCAGAGATCTTCTGAGGTAGAGGCAATCCCTGTGCCTTTCTGAGCTCAAAGCAGTGTCACTTTATCTTCTGAGGACATTCTAGGGACCAAGCGTTGTAGCCAGTGTGAGGAGCTGACCTGCCCTTTTACCTCCCTCAACAGTTGGGGCTTTATTCAAGGCTTTTCACAGTTCCTCCTCACCCCTCAGCTTGGGCATGGAGATCACAGAGCCTGGGTGAGCTCTTGGAGGAGATGGACAGGCACTGCCATGCCTTCCCTTGGTCCCTCCATTCACCCCTCTCCTCCCTGACACCCTTGGCAGAAGTGCCAGTAGGATGTGACAAGATTGCAAAGTCTTGGCACAGAACTGATTTCTTTTTTCCTTCCCTCTGCAGGGACACGGAGCCAAGAAAGTGTCAGCTCCATAACTCTGCCCCAGCAGAGCCCTGCACACTCCCTCAGCCAAAGCAGCTGAATAGGAAATGGGATGGAGCTGGAAACTTGTCCTTGTCAGCTGGGTTCTCCATCCAACAACTCATAAAAAACCCTACATGAAAGCAGCCAGAACCATTACAGCTTAGTCCTATCTGAGAAATGGCATTTAATCCCCACACTGTTTATTTAACTCTACACGACAGTTGTGTAATGTCATGCTGTTCTGTCCTGATCTTATTCCACAGGGAAGCTTTTCAGCTCAGGAAATTCATGGATCAAACTGCCAGGTCTAAGTGTTTTGCAGAGCTCTGCCATGTAAATGATTATTCTATAAAAGAAATTCCTCTAATCCACAAATTTTGATACCAAAGTAAAATAAAATAAAAGTGCAAGTTTTGTTTTATTTTCATTTTAGATGTATTTGTGATTAAACACTTGAATATATCTCAATCACACAGTATCAAACAGGAAAATCTAGGTTCCCAGGTTTACTGGTTTGGGATTTTTTTTTTACCTGCCATAATTTTTAAGGATATTTTAGGACTGTTGAACCCTATAAGCTGTGCTTTTCTTTTCCATGATTACACCTGCATGACTGGATTTCCTATTGAAACCACTCAGTTGAAACGAAGAGGGGTAGCACATCTAAGAACAAGATTTGGTCTCACGCTCCTCAAACAGGAGGTTTATAATTAACTCTTCAAAACCCACTCACCTTCCAAAGATGAAACCATGCAGAGGTGTCTTGAATAAAATAAATTTCCCCCATGTTTGGGAAACATTAAGGAATGTTTCCCAAAAGAAATTTGTTTTGCATAGTGTAATGCAACTTTTTTTTAGTGTATATGTGTTTATCCTGAGAAAAATCATGGAATCATGGAATGATTTGGGTTGAAAATACCTTTAAAGATCACCCAATTCTACCCCCTGCCATGGGCAGGGACACCTCCCACTATCCCAAGTTGCTCCAAGCCCTGTCCAACCTGGCCTTGGACACTTCCAGGGATCCAGGGGCAGCCACAGCTTCTCTGGGCAGCCTCTTCCAGGTCCTCACCACCTTCACAGGGAAGAATTTCTTCCTAATTTCTAATCTAAATCTCTTCCCTTTTACTTCCCCCTATATCTGTCCATGTCAAAATTCACTGTCCCTCTTTTTCATAAGCCTCATTTAAGCACTGGAAGGATGCAGAAAATTAATATATATAAAAAGGTTTAAAAGGCATTGTAGTTTAAAAGTTTAAAAGGCATAGTATTGCTGGACATCATGTTATTTTCTTACTGCCAGCCAGTGGTAAGAATAATATGCCAAATGATCACCATCAAAGCACTCACCCTAAACCCTGAACCGTGCTTAGGTAAGGAGGGAACTTTGTGAAGAGTTCTCGCAGTCAGAAATGAGCACACAGAACACTCAGGTTCCATTTAATTGTGTTGCAAGTAAATCCCAGACAAATCTAAGGGAACAGGGCTGAGGGGCAGTGATGCTGTGAGCTACCTGTTTCCCCAGGGAAGGGCAAGTTCTGTTTAAGTGGTTCCTGAAAATATGACTTGAGGTGCTTTTTTTTCCAGCAGTGGAGAGGCCAAAACTGCCTTGGGTGGGTGATTTCTGTGCTTTGTCAGTCTCCTGATGGAAAGTGCTGCCCATTCGCCCCGGGAAAAGCCCCTCTGCACAACTGGAGGCTGCCCCAAGCCCACCCTCTCGCAGAGCACAATCCAGAGCAGCTTTCCTCCCACTCTCAGCCCTTTTTCCTCACTGCCCACATGGAGCAACAAATGGCATCCAAACACAGCGGCGGACACGGCAAGCAGATGGTGGCAGAGCGAGGACCCGCATCCTTTAGCAGGAATCTGCATCAACTCTTGGCTGAATCAGGGGCACAGACCAGGGGTAAATACACAGCAGTCGCTCCCCCGGGAGCTGCACGGGAGACAAATCCAGGGCATCCTCGCCTCGTGTCTTTTTGAGGATGTACACAGGAGGGCAGCAGACTTTTACTCAGCGTTTGGCACCGCAATCCCTTCCCTGCCACAAATAGATGCTGCTGGGATAGTGTGAACTGTCGTCAGCACGAGGGGATGGATGCCGGCTAAAAAGCCCCATAAAAAAAACCCCAAAGTTGCTGTAATTAGACACAGTGCACATTTCGTTGTTATGACAAAGGTCTTAGTCATTTTTTTCCTGCTGTTGAGCTAAATTCACCCCACACCAAATTATCTCAGGATATTCCTTTCTTCTCTCTAGTTCATTTTATTGGGTGTTTGCTATTCTTTTCTGTAAGTTATTGCCGTGGTTTTCATTCTCCAGGAAAAACACACTTCTATTTCCCCTATTGAGATTCTGACACAGGAATCTCAAACATCTCTCTCCCCTTGTTTCTTGATGGACCATGTACTGGGGATGGGGTAATGGGAGAATGTGTAAGAAACAGGCTCTAATTCCAGCTAATGAAGCTTGTCAATGAATATAAAAATCATTATTTAGGTTTGGAAAACAGAAGCCTGAAAGAGAGCGTTTCTCAGCAACGTTTCTTTTTTTTTTTGTGAGTGAGTATAATTAAAGCAATCGTCTTTATCCTGCAAAAATACTCACAGCCTTCTTCCTGCTCCCAGCCCAGCTTCATTCATTCCTTTGAATTTGGCTTCTTGATAACTTTGTCCGTGATCCAGCACAAACAATTCTGCACACTGATATTGATGCCAACTCAGATTGAAGCCTTTCAGGCAGAGCAGTGTATTTTGCCTAAGTATTTGATCAGGCTGATCCTAATTAAAGCACTAATTGCCATGTGGTTGGGTTCTCTTCACTGCCTGAAAGGAGTTGGGGATGAGTGTCCAAGCTGAGCTGAGCTCCCCTCCACATTCTCAGTGACTGCAAGAGGCATCAGTGATGTCTCAGCCTTCCCATTTCACAGAATCATAGAATCACTGAGATTGGAAAAGACATCTAATATCCTCGAGTTCAACCATTCTCCAGCACTGCCAAACCCACCACTAATCCAGATCTCTAAGCACCAAATCTCCAGGGATGGTGACTCCACCACTTCCCTGAACAGCCAGTTCCAATGCTTGGAAACCCTTTCAGTGAAGAATTTCTTCCTAATATCCCATCCCAACCTCCCTGGCACTACTTGAAGCCGTTCCTTCTCCTCCTGTCCCTGTTCCTGGGAGCAGAGCCCAACGTCCCCGGCTGTCCCCTCCTGTCAGGGAGTTGTGCAGAGCCACAAGGCCCCCCTGAGCCTCCTTTTCTCCAGGCTGAGCCCCTTCCCCAGCTCCCTCACCTGCTCCTGGTGCTCCAGAACCTTCAGAAATCTAAAAGTAGGATGAATTCTGAGGAAAAACCCCACATTTTCTTTCCATTTAATTTTATTTATGAGTCTGTAGGTGCATATCTGGTGTGCAAAGTGCACTCAGAGACCAAGAGAGCAGTGATCTCTTGGGCAGTTTGCACTGCCCTCTGAAAATACCTGCTTTCTCCAGGAGCAGACATGGATTTTCAGAAATAATATCCTCAGGTAGGTGCTTAAAATTCCATAGGGTGCTTTGTGCCCAAAACCCAAACTTTACAAGATTATTGAGCACTGAAATTAATGAGATTTAGGAACCTACATAATTGAAAAGAAAAAGCCAACAGGGTTGATCCATCTGCCCATGATCTTTTTGGCAAATATGTGATAGGAGCTGAACACAGATCTGTGAACTGGTGTAATCAGCTAAGAATAATCATTCCTGCTGTGAGATTCCACAGCCTGACACACACAAAGCAATCCCAGCACAAACAACAGGCATCAAAAGTCACAGTGGGAAAGTGACTGGAAGTGTTTGAAACAGCAACACTGCCTGTTGCTGTAATCTCCACTATGAAAATGTCTCTGGGGACTGGGATTATGAGAGATGCTCTGTGGAATGAGGCTGGTTTGTGTCACAGGACTCCACTAAGACAAAACACACAATAAAGAAAAGCCTGACCAAGCAAAATCCAGACATCGTCCAGCTGTGGTTTCACGGCAATAAATACGATTGGGGATTTTGCTTTATCTCCAAGTTTTATCCTGTCTTCTGCCACAGAATTGCAGCCCAAGCCATGAGTACTGATTTGAGGACTTCACCTCCTGAAACAGAAATGTGGATGTTGGGTGTGCCAGCAGAACTGTCTCAGTGTGTTAAAATAAAATCCCTGGCACAGCTTGCTCTGGTGAATGTATTGGGAATACAATGTTAATTGCTGGACCAGGCTTTGGGCAGCTAATGAATAAAGAATCTCAGTGGATTGGGGTCTTAATTACCTGATTTACTTTAACCTGATTTCCTCTAACCCAGCAGGTCAGTGGGACTAATCCCAGAACAAGACACTCTGCTATGTGATATCTTCAAACAGGTCCAAAGATTTTCAGAGATGAGGAAGGAAGTGGGGAAAGGTGCTTGTCTCAGTGGAAATTAGACACTCTTGCCTGATATGATAATATAGAAATAACATCTTGCTAGCTACTTACCAGCCTGAAGACCCAAAGATACACCAGATCTTGTTCCTTCCAAATATACTTTCATGCCCAGACCTCTGTTCATGCTCTCAGTCAAACTAAAAAAGCAGCAAGATCAACAATTTCTCGTTTCTCTCAGCTGGAAATTAAAATCAAAATCAAAAGCACGAAAACACAAAACAAAAACAAAACCACAAAACCAAAACACAACCCCCCCCAAAACCAACCAAACAAAAAACCAAAACAAAAAACCACAAACAGAAAAACCCAAAAAACCAAACCAAACAAACAAAAACAGCCAAAAAAAAAACCAAAAAATTTCATAGACCCATTGAATCATTAAGGTTGGAAAAGTCCTCCAAGATCAAGTCTAACCTTCATCATCAAGTCCAAACTTTATAAAGAGAGAACACAATTCAGCTAACTGTGTAAACACACAGTAATTCTCAGTTGAGCACATGAACTTCAAAGCTTTATCACCTTCCTCTCCCTGATGCTTGCCATTCTTTATACCTTTGGTGTCACCAGTGCAGAAACTTAGGTTTGCACAAAGTGGAAATTCTTTGATTTCCGTAACTCTGCTAATTTTTTTCCTATTTTTCCCATTTTGATTACACTCTACATCAGCTTTATCCAGGCAAGTTTCTTGCCTTGCTTTTCTCTTATCCTTTAAGGAGTAGTATTGGGTGCCACTCAGTGGTGAAAATCAGGTTAGTATGGGGTTCCTGAACCAATGGACAAAATCCTTGCTGGGATCTGTGATGAGGATGATGAACTCTGACATCTGGAGAGGACACCTCTCTCCCTTTACCCTGTGTTATTATCACAACAGGATGGTCAAAGTACAAAATTAATTATTCCAATAACTCAAATTAAGTAAAATATTAATCTAAAATAGCCCTTTTTCTGAGTTAAGGAACTTTTTTTTTTTTTTGTTTGTTTGTTTTCTGTGCTTTATCTCATATTCTGCACTCGTTTGGTGTCCTCAGGCCTTGTTTCATTAAGAGAAAAAAAAGAAAAAAAATGAAAGGCAATTAACAGATTATTTGTGAAAACTTTCAAGCCAAAATTAGTTGGAAGCAGCAATTTGAAAGCTAAGTTTCAGATTCATTTCACTTTTTTTAGTGAATTTTAGTCTAGACTACCTCTATCTTTAATAGCCACAGACACAGGGAAAACACATACTTCTCCAGAGACTGATGTCTAAGATGATTTATCTTTAATTGAATGTCTCACTGGGCCATAAACTGAGCACATCTTGTGCTTGGAATAACACATATGCCTAAATGATTAGGATCTACAATTATTAGCAGTAAAAGCTGATATTCCTTGGGTTATCATGACATGCAAAACTTGTTTATGTTGGGGAACCTGAGCCAAGCTTCACTGCAGAAATCTCTACCCACACACCCACAGTAGAGGGTCCCTTACAAAACTGCTCCTGAAAGATCTTTACCTTACCTGTTCTTAAAAATTTCAGTAATGGAGAATCCATCACATGTGGGTGTCTTTATACCTACAATAATTTTGTGGTGTATTACTCCTCTGAATAGAGCATGTCAGTATGTTCCCCTTTAAGCAGAATTTCTCAAGTTTTTAACTAATATTTTCCCCACCTTTAAAGCCCAGAATAAATATTTTGCTCACCTTGTGAGCAAAACACAGCAGCTGTCCCATCTATTCCTGTATTTAGCACCCAAACTCTGTCACTGAATGAGCTGCATTTCATAAGGACAACCAACCTTTAATAAATTTCACCTTTAAGTGAAATTTAATCAAGATTCAGATTTATGTGTTGATTACTTATTATTTTTTTTGTTCGTTTTTACAAATACAGAAAATTTGAAAAGTGAATGTAAAATTAGGAAGTGAAGCCTTTTCTCCCAGAATAATGTAAACAATACTGTTAACTCTGTTGGTCCCAACCACTGCTCTGCTGCTCTGACCTTGTAATCAGAGAAGACTGAGCCCTGCATTTGTGTTTGAAGGCTGCTAATAATTAAATCCTATTGTTTCACTGAAACAGAACATGACTCTCACAATTTGTAACCAGAAGCAGTATAGCTGCACTGAACAATGTTGGATAAACATGCCCTTCAAAGATCAAAGGATCTAGGGCTGTGTCAATTAAAAAGAAAAAAAAAAAATCAGCATAGCTAAACTGCTGTTTCTCAGAGCTTGGTGTGGGTGCAGATCTGAGGCTGCCTGGATTGCTTTGCTTTCATTTCACAGTCTCAAGGGTATTCTTATTTCCCCCAGTGCCTGGGGAAGCTGGCACACCCAGATGTGAGCTGAGAGTCTGCGGGCAGAGGGAGAGAGTGCCTCCCTCACCCCTAATTAAACGTTCAAAGGATTCGTGCTCTCTCCAAGCAGCACATCTTTGTGGCATTAAATAAAAATGGGCCTCAAAGAGGAAACAAATGCACACACAATGTGTTCAACAAGGCAGTGGGCAAGAGGATAACAGGAGGATGTGGGCTTGGAATGATGCTGTTTGGTTTTCTTTCTTTCCTTCCCTTCCCTTCTCCATGGATTTCCATCAGAGTTCACCCTCTGCCAAGCACAGACTCACCTTGATGTCACTTTGGCCATGCAGCTCCAAGAGGAGACAGGAGAAACCATGGTTTGGTTGCTTAAGGAGTTTTTCCCTTCCCAGGAATGTCCATGTGATTTATGGCCAGCAAAGCCTCTTTAATTAACGTGATTCTCATTGGCTGTTTCCTGGTGGCCCAGAAAAGAGGAAAACTTGCAGCAAATGAGTCCCAGCCATGCTTTGGCTTTGTCTGCTCTGTATTTCACAGCTTTTCCTCTCTCTGCTGAACAATCTCCAGGGACATGAGGACTCCCTTGCTGAAATGTCTCTACTTGTGCAGGGACAGGTTACTGCTGGGAAGGGAAGATCCCACTGTAGGGCCTGATTCCTCTGGTAGGTGTTGAGGGGTCCAGTCCATCCATATATCCATGTCAAAAACTTCTCAAGTGTCTCTTGCCAAGACCAAAGAATTTCTTCCCTGTGAGGGTGGGGAGGCCCTGGCACAGCTGCCCAGAGAAGCTGTGGCTGTCCCATCCCTGGAAGTGTCCAGGGCCAGATTGGATGGGGCTTGGAGCAACCTGGGATAGTGGGAGGTGTCTCTGCCCATGGCAGGGGGCAGAACTGGATGATTTTCAAGGTCCCTTTAGAACAAGGCCATTCTATAATTGTTGCAGTGCATGAGTATGGATATAATCCCCCATATTCTGGATGGCAAAAATTAATTTGATTTGTTTTCATTTTAGAGGAGGGGCAATTGAGGAGGATACACACCAGAAAGGATAAAATCATGCCATAATCTCACAGCAGAGCTGTCTCATGAATACCACTGTGCTTTCTGCTGCAGACTGTGTTATATCAGCTTCAGAGAGGGTGAATAAGTTCTATCTCTGGTTGTTGGGGATTTTTTCTTAATCAGAGTTTATTATTAGGTTAATGCAATATAAAAGCATTGTATAAAAGCAAGAATTCAAATTCTGCCTTTCCACTGCAAATGGAAAAGGCATTTTCATTCTGAGAATGAGGGCATTTGTTCCTTTAACCTCTTGTACCTCTGGACTCCAATGCTTCTATTATGTGTGTCTGGACATAGATTTATTAGTTCAATGAGAGGAACGTAAAATATGTAATGCTGAACCTGTGCAAGAGAGTTCTTTAATCCAGGCTCCTGCTTAAAAATTACAGGTATTTGCTGCTTGTTTGCTGCTCTCCTTGGGAAAGCAGAGCTGTTCCATCCTGCTGCCTGTTTACACTCCATTTCTATTTCCCAGTTCTAGACAATACCATTCTACCTCAGTGAATATTTTACAGTTTCCTTGAAATAAATCACTCTCTCCACCTTCCTGTCTACTAAAGACAAAACCTTATTGTAATGAGTTAAATTCCAGTATCACCTAATCTGAGGAAAGAACCTGGCCCATAAAGTTTGACAAATGATGATCATTTTAAAAAATAAAATGTACACATTGTGTCTAAACACAATTGACCTCATTTCTCTCAGCTGTCCTGGTGTTCAGCTGCTTGGAAAGTTTCCTCCGGGGAAAACCTTTATTAAATGATTTGTGTGTCTTTTACATTTTGTTCCAAATTATCTTGCTCACTCATTTTATTTCTTCTTCAGGCTGGCTGCTTGCTACAGCTAATTTGGTTGTCCTTGCTGGGACTACCATAAATACTCCTTCCTAGTAGTACTTTGCAGGCTGAATTAGTCAAGTGATCTTGGCTACAGCATCCAAGAAAATACTCGATGAGATTAAACACTGGTAGAATTTTATGGTTGGAGACACCGTTTTAAAGTCATCCATAAAGGAGCATGAGCAAAAAAAATGCTGACATGGTCAGAAAAAGATTTCATAGATGCTAAAATTGTGACCTTCAGGATTGTGTTTGAAGGGAGAACTGTTCACTCACTTCTCTCCCTGCCACAACTGTATTAAAGCACGACACCCTCTGTGGAACTGGTAACAAGGAGCCTTCATAAAAATACACTAAATGTCAGATTGAAAACAAGGAGGTAAAGCCTGGCCTGCAAATTGAAAGACAGAGCACTGAAGCCTGCAGGAGCCTCCAGGGATTCAGGATCTGCCTGTGACTCAGAGGAGGTGACATTCTACCTGGGCTAAGTGGTACCAGACTCACCAAAACAACAGAAAAAAGTTGTTTTTTCATCTCCATCTTTGCTCTCATTTCACCCTGGAAGAACCTGGAGATTTAACCTGTGCAGGGCTGTGGCTCTTGGGTGGAAATTGTAGTTGGATAAGTCTGCTGTTGGTTCAGGGTGGCATTTATTTACCATTACCCACAAAATTTGTGGTTATCACCAGTCAGACTGGCTCTGTAGTTGCCTTTACAATGGTTTCATGTCTTTCTGTAATGAGGTTGAAGCTCCTGATTTTATTTAAAATTCTATAAACACTTCATTCATTGAAACCCAACTCCAGAGTAGCAGAGGGTGACAACAGGGCTGTAATTATTTCTGATTCAGTGGAATGGATAAAGACCTTTCTGTCAAAAATTCCCTTTTAAATTTTTTTTCAGCCATGCACCAGTTAGAACATTTTATTTCAGCATTTCTTAAAGTAAATATACCTCTTTTTCAGTTGTGAAAGAATCGTTTTCAAGTCTGAAAATTACAGTGCTCCATTTAAAAGTGGTACAAAAATCATTACAAATGCCCCATTAGCCATGCAAAATGTTTTAACTTGAAACATCTATTAATTAATTTTAAAAAATGCTTTTTTCCCCTCTAAATTGAACTTATATGACTCTTCTCCCTTTATCTCCCCAAAATAGAGTTTTAAAAATAATAAAATCATTATTATTAAGGCTAGAATCAATTACTCTTACAGTTTGCTCAAACCTTTTGAGATGTGGTGGACAGAGCTACTTTCACGTCAAGATTGACTTTAAATAAAGGAGGTTTCTAATACTAAATTGAAAAGGCTCAGACTTTATCCTGAAAGGATAAAATTCACCTGAAAGGTGAATTATTACAATGGGAAAAGTATTAAAATATCAGTATTTCTTGTAGAATTATAAGTCTATATTTCCTTAACTCTCTTGCATCATACACAGGATAGATAGGTCTTTATTTTCATAAGATCTTTCTTGATGTTAAAAGGTAAGTCTACTCATCTTATAATAAACCTGGAAAATTCCAGGGTGAAGAAATGCATGAGACAGCATAAACATGATCTGAGACATTTTGGGTGCAAGCAACAATTCCACTTTTTCTTGTAACAGATGACACTGCTTGACATTAGAACAAGAAGTACCTGTTGCCTGTGCTGTAAAATCTCTTGCAAATAGGTTCTGATTTGTGGCACCAATATAAAGGCTGTGTTTTATGGAGCTTACCCAACCAGCTTTTCTATGTCAGGTTATCACAGATACAGTTTTTTCCAACTCATTTTGAGACCAACTGCTGCTAAGAGGCTGTAACAAGGGTTGTAACTTGCTCCTTTCACTTCCATTCAGACGGTTTGAATAAACCCCCATTTCAGCCTTTTATGGGTCTTCTTTCCATTATGCCTATTTTATTTTACTTTTCTCCACAGGGATTGAGCCACTTTATTCAGGTCATTTTCTGCAATATCATGTTAACCTGTTAAAATGTCAGATAATTTATTGTCCATTCAGTCCACCTGCCTGTCCTTTTCCCTTGAAAAGCACAATCATTTCTGTGAGCTCTGTGTTCCCCTGCCTGTTCAAAGGGCCTCGTGGTTGTCCTCACCTTCTCATTAAATCTCACCCAAGAACAGTTGCCTTGGAAACCAGGGAGTTGATCCAGCAAAGGGGCTGAGCATCTTCACCTTGCCTTGACTTTGGTGGGAGGTGAGGCCATTCAGCACTTCTGAAAGGAGAATTATTCGAGGCCAGCAGAGAAACCACCAGCTACAGTTTTGCTCTAGTTTCAGGGTGATGGGAGGTGATGCTGCCCCTCTCACGGCTTCTGCCTGAGGAGCAGGACTCAGAAGGAGGTTGAAACAGCTGATGCTTTTCTGGCATCTGTGAAGTCATTTGAAGATATTTTGGAAATGCAAATGCATTCTAAATGCTATTCAAATGAACAAACTTCTTCTGAAAGTCTAAGACAACCCCAGTTTCCTTCTGGGCTATTTATAAAGTGCCAGTGCATTTGTAAGGGAGCTACCAGGGTCCTTAGAGATTTGGAATAAGAAACCAGTTTGGATTAAAAACAAGAAAAGAAATTCAAATAAACAGCATGTCTTAGATGGTTTCTGAGAGGAGAGACAGCAACCTTCCAAGGACTCAGCCAATATAAGCACTGAATCCTAATGTTTCCAAAGAAAACACAGCAGGGTTTGGAAACTTGCCAGTGAAGAAATGAAGTCTAGATTGTCATGATAATCAAAGCAAGAGATAACTTGTGGAGATAAACCTGAGAACAGAGATGGCTCTGCTCTGGCCACCAGTTCAGCCCTGGACCAGGATATGTGTTTTCATGAAGCCTTCAGACATCCCTATGAGCTCTTTCCAGGTTCACCTCATTCCATATGGAGCCATTCCTTGGAACTGAACCTCGATATGGGTGCCAGGAGCACTGGTCTAGGTCCAGAAGAGCAGAGCATCTACCAAGCCAATGTAACCCCAGGGAAAGAGAGACCTCTGCAGCATCACTGTCTCCTGGGGACAACAAATTCTGCCTCGTTCTCAGCTGGAGGTCCCACACACTTCATTGGAGATTGCTCCTGGTCTTTATGTGCTGGCACTGAAAGGTCCATGCAGGAAATATCTGGGATGTTTCCCTTCTGACTGAAGGTCATGCCAGGCTTTTCTCCTCTTCAGACTTAATGGAACCTTTTAACCTCAAACCAAGGTTTGCTCCCATGGGGTTGCAAATCTTTTGCCCTCTGAGTAATATCCCCATCTTCTCACCCAGAAACAATGTTCAATGCTTGGACTCTCTTTTCTTGATGCCAGCTTAGAGTGGTAAATGCTCAGACAATTTCTGCTGATCCCAGGTTGTTTCAGATATCAGATTTGAACAAGACATTTTGCAGAACATCTCCAGAAATATTTCTCCTGACTCCTTCTCTTGATAGCTTTGGTGTTCATTCTCAACTAAGTTTTTGTTTTGTTTTGTTGATGTTCAGTTGTGCTATATTTTATGACAACAAATAAATTCCTTAAGGTCAAAAGGATTTATTTTTCTTTTAGATGGAAAGGCATTTTTGAACGTGAGAAAATGAGCAATAAATCTGAACTAAAAACCCATTTGAGAAGTAGAACCTTCTTCTTTTACATGTCCATCTAAAATCCTTTCTAACTAAAAGCAGTTTCTTAAAAAATTCTGTGCTACAAACTGGCAAAACTTCCCACAGAAAAATGAGAGAACAAAAAAGTTTGCCAAGTCACCTGACGCATTTTTTCAATTTTCCTCATGTTTAGGTATCCATGTGGCAAGCTGATGTTTCTAAAGAGAAACAAAAATTACTTGAAGTTTATATTTTGGTTGTGTCTAGAGGCATTAAATGGCATTAGAGCTACTGGGTAGTGGGTGCTGTAGGAAAAATAAGGAAAGTACTTTTCCTGCCTGGAAATCTTTTCAGTTGGGGCACACACAAAAAAAGGCTTCTTACTCAAACTAACATGCAGTATTCCCTACCATTACAGAATTAGTTGATGTTAAATGTCTCTCCCCTCTGCCCTTTCCCCATCATTTGCATAATTGCTAGGTTTTCTTCTGGAGACTGTTCCTTGAAAGAAAGCAAAGAAGAAACTGCGGAGACTGAAAGAATAGGTAATAGGGAGCAGCTTTCTAATACTCACAGCAAGGGCAGAATAAAGTCAGGGCAGTCCCACCTGCAAAGAAGAATCCACTGTTACCATCCCAACAGTGCAGGATTGGCATCTCACTTAGTGTTGACTTTATTCAACAACAGGAAACTCCCAGGGCATTCCAAGCCCTTCTGGGACATGGATCTGAATTCCTTGCCCTGCTGTACACTGATTTTCTCACTTATCTTGGCCAAGCTCAGATTCAATCCAGCACCCAGACCTACCTTGAAAATAAGAATAAATGTACCTCCGAGGTGCAAAATGTTTTGACAAAAGTCTCTTGCTCACAGTAGGTAGACTGGAGAGGAGGCAGGTTTGGATCCCTCTATTGTAGGGATTTACATCTCCAAAAGAGGCTTTTTGTGCTGAATAATACCATGCTTCTAATTAAGGCTGTTGCTGTAAAATCTCTAATCTGATAACACATTGCACAGGAAGCTAGCAGACATCTGTTCCTACAAACACATCAATATTAAGGTGGATTTTGGATGCAAAACTCTCCCCATGCTGTTTCATAATGCCACTGGCAGAAGAGATCTCCCACCTTAATATCTGGCAGCAAATGTTTTGCAACAGGGCTGTGTATTCCATGGAGGATGGTGTGAACATATGATCTAATTTTCCCTGGCAAAGTGTCCATCGTGCATGTGAAATTTCTTGAGGAAGACAATAGCCCCTCCCATCCATAAAATCAGGTTGAAGAGTGAACAGGACTAGGTAGAGACAGGAACACTGTAGCTTCCAGCATCACCATCTGTGGTGTTCCTTTTGGGATTTTTTAAATGGGAAATATTTGGAGTTGGTGAGACCTCCTGAAATGAGAAGTGAGTGGAAGAGCCCACCTGGCTAAAATAATCCACCTGGCTTAAGGTCCCTACAGGACCCAGGTACATTTTAGATCATTTTTTGCTCTGAGGACCTCAAAGCTGGTCCTGAAGTAGGGTAGTGCAGGACTGACTTTTCCAGAACAGCCCAAATTCTGTCCTGAGACAGCAGTTCATCTCCACCACTAATTCAAGCACATATCCACAAATGTGCCTCCCCAGCTATTCCTTTCTCTCCCCAACAGCTTTCTTCTCAAAGTATTACAAACCAGAGTCAGACTCTTCATATTTAGCTGCCCTCAATGCCTTTTTCTTCCATGAGTTTTTCCTGCTGCTTTTTTGATCCCATGTAACATTATGGCATCCACATCCTCCTGAGAAAAATATTGCAGAACTTGGTAGAGATTCTGAGAAGAGCTACCCATCTCTCCTCTCCTAGGATCCCACTGGCATCTGCCAGTTTAATTTGCTCAAAGCTTCAGCCTTGTGGAGTTTTTCTGGAGATCAGTAGAAGTTCCCAATGCTCAGCAGCACCAGTGGGTGACCACCTCTAACTGAAACCCATCCTGCATTACAAACAGCTTCATTTTGAGTGTTTATTTTGGGTTGGCTGCAAAGTGCACTTGCTACAGGTACACAGAACCATCAAGTTTCTGTCAGATTTTTTTTCCCATTAATTTTGTTTTCTTCTGTGCAAATAGGGAAGCAGTTTCTGATTCTGGCACACGTATGTGATGGTGCCAGGGCCCAGCCCCGAGGAATAGCTTTATTGCTTACATCCAACACCAGACTTGCTGGTTTTACTGGGAATGGAGCAGGAAGTTTGATTAACCCCACATGAGAGGTGATAAAAAGAATCTCCCAGCTCACACTTGAACACTCTCCACAGCTCCCTGACAGGAGGGTGCAGGTGGGGGTCAGGCTTTGCTTCCAGGCAACAAGGGACAGGACTAGAGGAAACTGGCTCAAGTTGCACCAGGGGAGATTTAGGTTTGATATCAGGAAAAATTTCATTCACTGCAAGGATGGTCAAGCACCGGAGTTACCATTCCTGGAGAGAATTAAGAGCTGTGTGGATGTGGCACTTGGGGACATGTTTAAGTGGCAGCTGTGACAGTGCTGGTTGGACTCGGTGAACTTTGAGATCTTTTCCAACCTAAATGAATCCATGGGAGAAGGAGCAGAGGCTCCATGCAGGACCACAAGGCTGCCCAGGGACACATCTGTCTTTCATTTAAGATCCCAGCTTTGACACCAGGTTGTCATTGACCTTGACCATCCTGCATTCTGGATTTTTAACATATTAACAGAGCAAAAAGAGGAGAGCTATCAGCAGAAGAGGAGACAAGGGTGCAGTAACACTGAATGATGAAGCAAGACGTCTTCAGAGCAAAAAACCCCTGATCAAATCTGTGTCAGATTTAAAGATTTGCACTTCTCAGCCATCAGGGTTACACAGGGGGATAGACTGGCAGATATATTATGTAAATAAGGATGAAAATACTTGCACATCTGCTTCAATCTTATTTTCTCAGCCTTTTGAAATAGTAATTACAAGTGTAGGCATTACAGCTCAGACACTCAGATGGTTTTGGGCATCTACTTCCCAGACTCCAAGAAAAATATATCAGAGCAGAGGACTGACAAGGAGTGAGGTGCTTCACAGCACAGTTAAAAGCATAATACAAATGTGATACAACTGCTCTTCTCTGTTCACTCAAAGAGGCTCCAACCCAAGGTTTCAAATCCAGGAAGGACTCAGCATGGCTTGGGGAGCTCCCAGACCCTGGCTGTTTGTCATGCAGTAACCTGAGTCCATGAAAAATACATAATAACACAGCCTAATAATAAGTGGTATTGCCTCATGATTGCAGCTCTTTAAGAAAGAAAACTTGTTAAAGTGGTGGCTCGCTTGCAGCTCTGATGACAACAGGGTAGAGCAAGAAATGAGCTGAATGCACAATGAGGAGGCACATGGCAATTTGGAGTGAAGGATTAACCCTTAGAGCTTGGCTCTAGAAGAACTCCTGAGTCACTTTATTCATTTGTCACTTCCCAGCAGAGCAGAGGCAAGGACAGCTGGACCCCAAATTGCTTGCAGATCCACCTGCGTACATAGTTTGAGTTTCAAAGTTCCAGAAAAGCAGTTTATTTGAGTGACTGCTGGCAGTGGTGCAGCATCATGTAACAGAGGAGAGCTGGGCACAGGCACTGCAGAAAGGGACACAGCACCAGGCATGACAAACTGATGGAATAGGTTGTCCAGAGAAGTTGTGGATCCCTGGAAGTGTTCAAGGCCAAGGTGTGGGGGTCTTGGAGCAGTGGAAGGTGTCCCTACCTTTGGCAGGGGCGTGAAATGGGACAACACAAAAATCCCTCCCAACCCAAAAGAATGATGTGATTTAATGACAGAAACAGACCTCTGCTTGCCCATGTTGGAGAGGCTGGGTCAGTGTGCTACATCTACCTGCCACTCTCCCTCTGTCTGTGTCAGGGACAAAGCCATGGGAAGATGGGTCTGACTTGCCCAAGCCCCTTCTCAGCCCTGTCTCCATCTTGCATTAAACATAATTACTGACCTAAACTATCTCTCCCAAGGACACCAGATCCACAACTCACCAAGGTCAGCATCTCTGAGATCTGCAGGGCTAAGCCCCCGCAAAGAGAAGAGCATAACTGGCTCTGGTCTTTCCCAAAACTAACAGAAACAGCCAGAAACTTTTGCTTCTACAGTGACCCTTGGAAGCTTTGGTGTTTTCTGGTTTTTCCCTCTGAATGAGGTGAGAGTGGATGTTTTTGCATTAATGAGAAGTTTCCACAGGAAAACAAGCTGCCCACTGTCACAGGCAGAGCATGTGGGAGCAGGGCTGGGATCTCCAGCAGGTCACACCACATGTAAAATTCATGAGACTCTGTCTGCATCTGAGACGCTTGTGCAGCCCAGCTGGGGCTGGGAATGGCTCAGGCACCTCCCAGACCATCTCACCTCCTTCCAAAGGGCTCCCTTCACTCCAAAGTCAGGCAAGACAGATGAAATGCACATCTCGACGAAGAGATTTGCTCCTCAGAGCCAGGAACACTGAACTCTTACCTTTCATTTTGATGGTTTCCATGGAAACCATAAAATTAAGCTATGCAGTTACTTACTGCAACATTATATAATCTACCAAACACTCTGATGTTTTTCAACAAATGTGTTTATTCTGGGCTGACTGGTGGGGGTTTTTTTCCCTTTCCCAGTATTACCAGCCCGATCTGTGTTGATCTGATTAAACAAGGACCAGTGGTGTAAAATGAGGTATTAAAATGCAACTTCTGTCAGTTCTCCTCTCCAGAGAATGATGGCTCTGCCTGCTTCCACTGCTGGCTTGCAGCTGCAGTTTAAGGTTTCACAGCACTGCTCCTCTCCTGATCATACAGATGGGGTTGGATTGAAGAGGATCCAATCCTATTTCTGGCCTTGGGGATAATAAATAGCTTCCACACTGCTCTAGGTTATCTATATCCATAGTATTAGTATGCAAAAAATTTGGTCCTATGCTGTGATTTTTTTGTTTAATTAGGGTCACAAGGCAGGGTGGAATGGACTGCCTTCAGCTGAGTTTCCCACATGGACCTGAGGGATCACATTTTGGACCAGTGCTGTGGAATATCCTGCAAATTTATTATGGAGGAAAAATCTCATTATAAAACAACGCTAATATGCATTTTTTGATGTTCCTGGCACTCATCCATCCCTATTGGAACTGGACCAGAGGCAGCAGCAATGTTTGGGATGAAGGAAGGTGCTGTGCAATCACTCTTTAACTTTTGTGGCCTGACTTATTATTTTAAATATAGCTCAGCAAAGCCACTTAAGTCTTCTTTGTTTTTCCAGCATACACGACCCTGCTGCTGGAGGGAATAATGCCAAAAACTTTCTCACCATTGCTGAGAATAAGCTCTTTCTTTTGTAGCTGCAGAGGGCAAAGGAAAGACCTCAGCTGGACATTGGGGCTTGCACAGAAAATGCAGTGGGACAATAAAGGCCGCAAACACATGGATTTATGTCCTAAGAGAAGGGTATGAAAAGGATTGCAACTTGTAGGTCAGCATGCATCACCTTCCAGGGCTGTGTCTCTCAGACTAGATTTGATAGTCAACTAAAAATGTCGAGGAGATTACTCAGGCCAGATCAAGTCATTGTTTGGATGTTTTAGCTCTGACTTGTTCCTGCACCAGGTCTCACATCATACCAAGGAGGGTGTGGATACAGCACAGAAGAGCTTGGCCCATTCTGGGTTCAGAAGCAGAGTTCAGGTGTCACTGTGATTCCCTGAAACCCAGAAATCAGCCGTGGTCCATTTTATTTGCTAGTAAGTTAAGAAGCATTTTCAAAGAAATGATCAGGTCCAGCAAGGGCAGTGTAAATTAAAGCTGACAGAGATGCAGTCACTTCTCCTGGCAGCATCCTTTCTTATCTCTCCAATCAATTTATCCCTTCAGCAAAACCCACATCTTCTTTGAGTACTGCTCAGCCTTGGCATGGCATCTTGAAAATCCTTTTCTGTGGGTGATGGCTTTTGTTTTTGAAAAATTCCCTCCTTAAAGAGAAAGGGATTCCTCCTCACACCACTGACCATGTTTGCCATCAGGTGACATCACAGAAACACCATCCATATCCCTGGGAAATCTGTCTTTTCATGAGTTAATCTCATTCTGCTCCTGCCTCTTATCGCTCACTGGCTTTGTGTGACATGCGAGACAGTGATCTTAGTATGATATAAAGACATAAAATGCTAAGCAACTGAAGCAGCTGCTCGTGCACCATTCAAAGAGCACACACACCCAATAAAACAGGCATTTACAGTGACTATAAATAGCTGGGAATAGCAGATAACTAATTATTTGAGTGTCAAAAAAACTCTAGGCAAGCTCATGTGACATAATGACACATGTCATGGATAATAACTCCCAGCCTGACATGAGGATAGAATTTAAAAGAACTGGAGGTTTCCTGGGTTTGCCATAATGGTCAGTCTAGTTTTTTCCCATTTCAATGCTAAATATTGGAGATGTTTCTCTTGATGAATACTTACATATTCTACTTTAAAGTCAAGAGGTTCAGTTAGGTAAACTGGCATCCCTGAAAAGAAACTGCACCTAGAGAGGATGTTAGGAAGTGTAAGTATTTATTGTATCTTTTGAGTTGTAGGAAAAGCTGTATTAACTTAAACTGCCTAATAAATCTCTACAAAGTAAAGATTGTGTTTAACATCTCTGCAGGATCTCATCTTTTCAATTTTCTGGTTTGCTGTTTCTCGTGTTTCTATGTATTTCTGGATGTGAAAAGTTTGCTCACTCTATACTCATTTTCTACTGCACCAAGCAGCATCACTGCTCAGTTTTCACCATAATAAAGAATCATCATGAAATATAAAGAAAATATCAGATAATGCCAATACTGGTGGTTTTCTGCTTTCTCCTGAACTGGTTTTACTGAGCCTGCAGACAGACTTTCCTGTGAGCCTCTTTATCCATGAACTTCCAGCATGTGGATGATAAACTCACAGGCTTATTTGTCTTCCAAATATTTGTGACACAGTTTAACTTCTTTTATTATTTTTTTTTTCAATAAACTGTTGAAGATTACTAGCCGCAAAACCCAAAGGCGGTTAAAGCGGTTGTTATCCCCTTGATTTTCTTTTTTGTTTCTTTCTACAGAGGATTGTTCAGACATTTCTGTGCTACATCACAGCAGTGTAGTTATTACAGTTATTCTGGTTACTCCCCCTATTTCTAACCTGAAGGATTTTTCAAAACAGCAGAACATAGAAATAGGTTGAGCTTGTGACCCAACATGTTCAGAAACAGGAGGAGGACAGCACCACTCTGGTATTAAATAGCAATTAAATAATCCATAAACAATTAGCAGAACATATCTTCCTGGTGTTTCAGCAAGGGTCAGACAAAAGTAATTAAATAAATAAACGAGGGAAATAATGCGTTGGAAATGCTGGATGGAAAAGAATGAAGCTGCACCCAGCAGCCAGAGAATCATCACAACAGTGAGAATTACTAATTTTAGCACATCCAGAATATTAGTCCTGAAGGACTAAAGGGACCTCCTGAAGCCTGAGCAGAGTTATGATCCTTATAACCCACAGGTGCCTGAGGTCAAATCCCAAGATTGCTCGTCAGCAACCTGGGCACTGCTCCTGAGAAGGACCTGTGAAATCATCCAAAGCTTATTAAAAGCTCAACTTCACACAACTTCCTCTGAGCCCACCATTGGCTCTGTTTGCCTTTGTGGAAGGAAATTCCATTTACTTCACTGTAATTTGGATCACAGCAGAGCCTTGTGGCCATTAAAATTTGCTTCTTTCCTTCTTGCACATGAATATAAATTGGAGATTTTATGAAGTGATCTGTTGATATGGATGGACTTGCAGAAAACACAAGCTAGGTCTTTTTCATAATTTGTAGATACTTTTTCTTTTTTATTTGCATTATTTATAGGCTCCTGATATTTTCCCACTGGAACAATCCCATCTAAACCAGATTCTGGCCAATTAAATATAACATTGATCTTCCTAATAATCTTTTACAAACCTTTTTTATACAGTTAACACACCAGAATAAACCCATGGATCACAGAGTAAAATTCACGTTAAAAGGATAAATCAGAGGCAGTTGTTTTGGTACATCAAAACTTGAATGCACAAGGACAGTGAAATGATTACAGATTTGGGTAACACTTGTGAGATTTTGAAACTTTAACAGAAATTCAAATATTTTCTACTGCTTTAACATCCTTTCCTGCACTCCAGTGTCAGAGAGCAAATATAATAATAGTATTATAATAGTATTAAATATTATTATTATATATAATTATTATAATATCAGAGAACAAAGAACATGAGAAAATCAATGTCACAGAAATATTGTCCATTCTTTGAGTTTCATCTGGTTTAACTTTAGAGGCATATAAAAAAAGGTGAAGTCTCACCTGTCTGAGCTGAAGAGGATTTTGCTTGGAGACTAATGGCTTATCTAGTTTAGGTTTGGATAAATATTTCAGAAGGATTCTGGGCCTTAATTCTTGTGTAGTGCAGCTACCACTGGTGTGGTGTCAGAAGAGGCTCTTGAGAGAGAAGCCTGTGTCAACAGAAGTTTTCAAGCTGGAGGAAACTCTTTGGTGACACTGTGACATCAGGTGGAAATGCCACAGCTGTAGTTAAGTTTTGCAGAACCTTGTTGTGTCAGCCTTACCCTGGGGAGCACCAGGAACAAGCAACTGTTCTTCTTTATACAGCAGAAAAACTTCCTAAAGGAAAAAAGAATCTTGTTAGCAATTCTTTTAGAAAAAGTCTTCCACACCGTGTGGCTTCTGGAGAAGGGAATTGCATCGGGGTTGTGCATCCTTCCCTGCTGAATTCTGCTGCAGAGATCCTTTTCCACAGATACCAGCTCATCACAAATCATTTGTGGTGACAAGGTCTTTAATTGGGATGGCTCAGAAATGATAAACCAAGACCCAGAGAAACATCCTTTACAAAAATCCATTGGTTTTGCACACAATGATTAAGAATTCCCTGGTGCTTCTAGTGGGAAGCTGCCTGGGTTGGCAAACTTTCCTACTCCATAAGAATACAAAACTTAAATCTGGGCAGCTGCAAAAGGATCTCAAATTTCTCCACAGACCCCCTCATGTAAAAAAAACCCAAACAAACAAACCAAACCTGAGAAATTCAACAGCATCAAGTTATGAAGCAGAATAGTGAAGCTAATTTCCACAAGATTGCCTATAAATCATATCTATTATAGATACATGTATACAATAGGCATGTATTATATTATATATATGTTTATATATACATATACTATATAAAATATAAATATTATATATTTTATATGGTTTTATATCTGATATGTAATATGTTATATATTTATATATATAAAATATATTTATATGTATTATTACATATATATATTACATATATATATAAATATATGTTATATATTATATATTTAAACTATTTTATTTTTTATATTTTATATTTTTAAATTTATATTTATTTCTACATACTTTATAGGTATATTTATATATATATATAAAAAGAGGGAGAAATATCTTATCTTACATATATATGCATTTCTACAAGTCTAAAATATGGATGATTTAATGACTCTGTGTGTCACATACCTTCATGCATATGTTACATGTACCTGTGTAATTATATGTATAACTAAATACACTTATAAACAATTTCAAGGTATGTCTCTGCATGGCAGTGTACAATCTAAAGGTACTGAAACATTAGGCATTGATTTCTCCCAAGCTAACAGGATTTGTGGCTGGATCCCTGCATCCCAGCAGAATGATTTAGAGCCAGGGAGGGACCTCTGTGCATGACAATTTCCCCCCTGTTGGGAGGCATCAGCTCACAGTTTGGAATTCCTTTTAAAACCTTCAGTGTGGACTGTGCCACTCTGGGTAATTCTGGCTGCAGGTGCTCCAGGTGAATCCTTTGTAGGATAAGGAAAGGTTACAGGGAGGGTGTGGTAAAATTCCTGATGTAGCATGAACTGAGCACTGCTCACTAGAAAGGGTTTCCCACTCAGACCAGAGGTTTTGCACAGTATGATCAGACCCATGATCAATGTCATCCTATATATAAAAGCATCCACAGGTGGGTAGGTCACCCCTGTGCACTCCAAAGAATCATCACTGGGGAAATTTCACTGCTTTCCTGCCCCTCTTTACTACATCTCCAATATAAATAGGACAGAACTTAGCCCAAAATTTGGATTAGGTTTCCAAGTGGCCAAAAATTGTCAGTGGCTTTTGGGACATAGAGCTGGCCTGTTCTAACAGTTCAGCTCTATGTTCTCTGTGCTGCAGAGGCAAAGAACCCTAAATTCTTTTTCTATGCAGGGTGGAAAGTGCAAGAAAGACTAGTTTGGTACCAGCAGAAAGCTCGAAGAAGTCAGCACTGTGCAGAAAAAACACTCCCAGGTGAAATCCATTGTAGAATACCTCTGCCAGTCTCGTGGTGTTTTGAGGATTCATCTCAAGCTAAAGCACAAGTGATGGATTCTTCCCAGCTCCCATTTTCCTATCAGACCTCAGGATAAATCAGCTGGCAAACTCTCCTAAGCCATAAATCAAATAAGTAATTTCTCATGATGTGGCCTCCCCAGAATTACTTGACTGGAACAAGGCGGAAGACTCCAAATGCTCACTGTGTTCGCTTCTTCTCAGTGTTTCTTACCAACACAAGAGAACTTTTTAAAAGAAAAACACAAAATAAGAACAGCCTTGATGAGGATAATTTTTGGAACGTATAAGTTACGAGCTCACACCTGGCACTCAGCTCCTCTCAGGAAGCAGCACTGCTGCCTGCCCTCTCCAAGTGGCACTGAGAGAGACTCCCAGTGTTATTTTTATGCTCCTCAGCCTGAGCATCTGCCTGAAGAGCAGAACGGACTCCTTGCCTTCCCTCCCACTCAGGGTCTTCATTTCTGCGTCAGAGATTCTTGTGGTGTCTGGGATGTGACAGCCTCAAGGCTGACTTTCAGAGCTTGCTTGCTTCCAAGTTTATTATTTATGTCCTTCTGGCTGCCACTCTGGATACTCAGTGCCAGGTGCTCAGGTACTTAGCAGGAGGTTTTGGTGGCCAGCAGTCAGAATCTCCAGTAAAAATCTCATGGTTTGAGTGAAACCTTTGATAGATCTGTGTCTTGTGTAATAGAACAGCACAAAACACTCGTTTTTCCTTCCCTCAGTCTGCATCCTGAACAGTCTGGAGAAGTAAACATGGAATATTACTCAATGGACAGCACAGACAAAATTTCACTGGGTTGCTATCACACAGCCTGGATCTAACTATGTAATAAAGAGGTATTTCTAAATTATTTATTATAAAAATGTATTTACTATAACTTTCATAACTCTCATCAAGATAAAGGTCAAACCTAGAGAAATGGCACCTCCCAACACCCAGCAAAAGGTTAAAATGAATAAAATCACTCAGCTTCTTAGCAGTAATGAGGAGTAACTCCATTACTTTTAAAGATCTTACCTTGGCACAAAGTTGATGTGAAGAAGGATCTACACAGACTCTCCACCTCTATTTTAAGACTTTTAATGAGATACAGAAAATCTGAAAGAAGTCTCCAGCTGTCTTTACTCATACCAAGGCTCTGGACTTCAGGCAACAGGAGTTTGAGAAATTACCAGCTTGGGTCTTTCTCTGCTTGAATATTTGCAAGTTTTAGCAATTAGCTAAGATAAAGACCATCTGTAGTCTTTATCAAATGCTAAATATTTCCCTTAATTGACTGTCATTATTACTAATGCCTTTCTATGGGCTACTAAAGAAAACATTTGACTTCTCATGGATTTGAAGAGGATCACAGTGATCCACCTTAAGGAAAAAATCCTGATGAGAGCAGTTTTTAAGCTTTTAGGCTCATTCAGGCTCTGAAGATAATTTTTTTTTGGAAGTTTTTATGGCACTTATCTCCTGTTCAAGTTACTGTTTTTGTTACTGCACCATGGAAACTCCATTCCTGACCCAGAACTCACTGTGCTGCCATCACCTCAGCATTCCAGTCCTGTTTCCCTGGCTGGACCCAGTAAAAGTGCTTCCACTCACAGCATCTTAACTCCTAGGGCTAGGACCCACCTAACTTTGTACACCTAACCCATCTGACCTGGGCATTTGTTTAGTCACCCAATCTCCCTTTAGTTTGGAAGGAGAAAAAATTATTTCCAAAGCCTGGAGAATTCCATCTCACTCTGGGAGAATGGATGGCTTGTAAATGCACTGATGCCAACCTAGGCATGCAGTCAGTGCCTCACCCTGCTCCCTGTGCCACAGACTCATGCTAGATTAAGAAAAAACAGCCATTTAAATTAAAAGTTAGCCAAAGACTCCCAATGCTGAGAAGTTGGTCCATGACTCCTAAAAGACCTGAAGCTTGGGGGTACTTTTCTATGGACAAAGGTGGAAATAACTCCCACACTTCATCTCTCTGAAGAAGATGCCTTCAGCTTTGTCCTTTGCTACTACCCTGGATCTTCCCTAAACTTGCAATCCTCACTCTGTTTTCCATATTATCCCACCAGCATGTGATAAAACATCCCTGCAAGAGCTTGCAGGGTTCTGTGTTGCTCAAATTAGGTGTCTTTCTCATGTTGGCCTAAATGAAAATCTGCTGAGCGGCTGACTCTTGTTGGGGTTTGACCCTTTAAAATGTGTAATGTGGCTTCTTTGCTCCTCTTACTTGACTTCCTGCAGGAACTCTGAGTTTCTGTGCTAATTCTGAAGAACCTGGAAACCATCACTGTAATGTAGGTGGTTTCCCTTTTGCCTGTGCAAGTTTTCTAACATTATGTGTGTGAGAATGACCTTTAAATCATGGAGAGGTTTCTGTTTTAAGCCACCTCTGTCTAAATGAATATTTCTGTCTCAGCAACAGAATTAAATTTGTCTCCTTCTCCAAATAAAGTTCAAGACTTCCTCACTTACGAACTGTTGCTAAAACTGAGGTTCTGCTAAGAACCCACTATGGAATGTGTTAACAAATAAGAAGCATGTATGGTCAGACAAATGCCAATTTACCTCCAAGTTTAAACTGATGAGCTTACAGGACCAGAAGTATCCACCCAAGGGAGAGGGCAGGTCTGGGAATTGGAGGGTCATGCCATCATGCAACCTTCTTAGCTTCAGCACAAGTTTATACCAGACTAGGATGACTATATGGCAACCTCGAGCTCCAAAAACAATTGTCACACTCAAAAAAAAATTCCTCTTTCTTTAAAAAATCCTTTTTAAGGTGATACTAGATTTGCTCCCACTCATATACTCACTCTAAGGAGCAGAACCTGGTGAAATCTGGGTCTGGCACAAAAGGAGTGGATAGGAATGGGCAGCTGGAGGAGGGAAGGGAGGGGAATATCTTGCAGCCACCAATTATCAGCCTGAGCTAGGCTGGTGTGAAGCTGCAACCTCAGAGCACAATGTTTGGTGAGCCCAGTGGGCTGAGCAAAGTCCCTGACACCGATATGTTTGTGTGTAGAGCTCTTGCCTTACCCAAAATCTCATTAACCTCCTGACCCAGGTAGCTCCTGCTAAGATCTAACTCATTTCCCCCCCTTCTCCTTCCATCATTACCCCCTCAAAACTGTTTCTGTTTAATATCTTGCCTTTAAAACTACTGCTTCATTTTCCCTTCTGCCAACATATCACCTTCAGTGCAAAGGTGCTAAAGAAGATAAATTTTCCCTGCAAACTCTATATCTCAGCAACATGAGCTCTCATCAAGCAGTGATGCCATGCCGGGGAGGGGATGTTGGGTCAGGATTTGATCTCTTTTAGTTGCACAAGGTGACCAGGAAGATTTGTCTACATCCCTCTGCAGGGGTAGGAAGGTTAGGAGCCTACAGTGAGGCTCAGTCATCTAAAAGTCATGAGTGTAAGGACAGTTTCTGTTATTTATTTCTTATTTTCACCTCTGACAAAAAAACACCGAACAAACAAACCAGCATGTCCTCACTGATTGCCATTGGCCCTGGATGAAGTGGGTACATTCCCTGTGCCAGTGGCTCCCAAACCTCTGAGCAGCTACAGATCTCTGAACTCTAAAATTCCCCATGGTTCAGGCTCATTAGAACTGACAAGTTCTGCAAATTGCTGTGCTTAATTTGATTTTGCATAAAAGCTTCAGACCACAAAGGGCAGTCCCCTGGACCATGGTTTGGACTGAAGCAATGACTTGCAGGTGAAGTTCTTCTGGAAACAACTGCCTCTATTCCATGTACAAGTCAAAATGCAGGATTCTGTTCTTGGGATGGGCAAATACCCGGCACAAGTGTGAACTGGGAGAGGAGTGGCAAGAAAGCAGCCCTGCAGGAAGGGATCTGAGGTGCTGGTTGGCAGAGACTCAGCAGGGGAGGGAGATGCTGGTATCTTCTCCCCAGTATCCAGTGTTGACATGTGGTTCAAAGCTGTGCCAGGAAAGGTTTAAACCGAACATGAGGAAGCGTTTCCTCACTGAGAGGGTGATCAAACACTGGAACAGGCTCCCTAGAGGGATAGTCAAAGCCTCAAGCCTGTCAGTGTTTAGGAGGGTTTTGGAAGATGCCCTTAATAACATGATTTATCCTTTGTCCAGTCCTGAAGTAGTCAGACATTTGGGCTAGATGATTGGTGTATTTGACTCTTCCAAATATTGTATTGTATTGTATTGTATTGTATTGTATTCTATTCTATTCTATTCTATTCTATTCTATTCTATTTTACATTTTTAATTAAATAATTTAGAAAACATATCTGTGCCTAAAACAGGCCTATAATTGCCCATGTCCCAACTTTCTCACTGGTGTAAAACAGGCTTGGCAGCATTTTGCACAGCCTGCATCTCATGCTGTCACTGCTCTCCAACTGCCTCATCCCACAATGTAAAGTGATAAACAAAAATCAAGATTTAAGTTTTCTTGTCAATTAGAAACTCCAGGTAGAAAGAAAAGAAGTAACTAAATCCTCTGTCTCAGACAAGTGAGATACAGGATATTGTTATTTTTATATCTCTCAATCATTCATGACTTGAGCTATAAAAAGTCCTAAATTCCTCATGGTCCCATATTGAGATGGAAGTTAATGCTTCATTAGCAGTAAAAGCTTCAGGTTATGTGAGTGAGTAACCTTTTGTTCAAACATGATGTCTGACATTTGCATAACTACGTCTGTCTATGAGTTATTGAGATGATGTGACTCACCAAGCTCTTGTAAACAGGTTTTTTCCTTTCCTGCCTCCTCTCAATACCACACTCACACTTTGCTGTCTAACAGCTGTCTGCTAGGGAGGTGACATTTTTAGGCTTCATCACATCAAAATAATCCCTCTCCTTTATCTGGCAGCTGGTTCTGGAGATCAGAGAGCCCAAACCAATGATGCCTCACCCAGCTGAGAGCCTGGCCTATGTGAGATGTTCGGCAGAAACTGCAAGGCAGAGATGAAATCACCTTCTCACAGTGTCCCAAAGATCTTTGCACTCACCCTGGTTTCACGCAGTGGAAAGGTGACCTGGAAAATCCCTTCTATAACTTCCTTCTGTAATTACTTATATGAGTTTACATGTAAAGTTATTATCAAAACTTTTTTAGCCTCGAGCCATCTCTGAGCTCTGCCCAGGAACAAAATAACCTTGGTGGAGCAATGGGATGGCTGAGGCTCTTGTTTTAAGTGGTGACTGGTTCTGTACCACAACATGAGACTGATTAGAGCAATTTTAGGCATGGAAATAATAGTAGAAAATTATGGCAGGAAAATATATCTCATAAAACATAAATATTCCATAAAATTAACCAGTTCCCTCTTCAAACCAGCCAAAGACTACTCTGAAATGTCACTGTCCCTGAGAAAGGTAGGTGTTTAAAGTGCAAGGTCCCCGTTGTAGCAAATTCAGTTCCAGATTTAATGGGGCAAGAACAAAGTAAAAGCAGGAACAAAAAAGATACTTTTCATGGTCACATTTGGGGTGTGACTGCAGGAACATCTGAGCTGCCATGAAAAGGCAGGATCTGTCGCACATTCTTCTCATTTCCCCCTTCCTGCTGACAGTTCTTCTGTCTTCTTTCCTGCTCTGCCTCCCCTTTTTATTTGAGCTGTTGTTTATCAGGGTGCTCTGGTCCTGCTTAGCTTGTTGAACTATATGGAAAACAGTTAATTATCCATTTTTTTTGGAAGGAAGGATGGAGGGGAAGGTTCATTTTCTGCCAGGCAGGGAGTTTGGCTGGCCCTCAGCATCATCCGATGAGTTGGTAAAATATATACATCATCAACACGTGACCAGAGATGGCAAAAAGAGAAAAATGTAGGGGAGAGAAATAGGAAATTTTTCCTGTGCAATTTTAACTTCTAATTTGTGGATTTCTTCCCCTGAAACTGTATTTACTGCTGTCAGACTCCCTTGAGTTGCATACGGTGAAGCCTTGGACAAAAGGTGAGGTTTGCCTTTTCCATCTGCAGGTTCTGATTAGAAAAAGCAGCTGCCCTCAGAGCAGTAATTGGAACAAATCTCCATGGAGAAGGTAGCAGAGCCCTCAGCAAAAGGCCAGCAATTAATCTCTGATCTTCCTTTGCTTTAGGATGAGGTCACTTATGAGCACTGATGAAGATATGGACAACACCATCCTTCTACAGAAAAAAAAAAATTGTCCTGATTTGATGTTTCACACCAACCAAAAGAAGAACCACCTTTTATTTTCTGTTTGCTTTGGGTTTTTTTTTTTTGTGTGTATCAGGGGGGTTGTTTGCTTTTGTTTGGGTTTTTTGGAGGTTATTTGTTTTGTCAATGCATCATGAGTTGTCTCAGAGATTGGACTTTGGGTCCTGTCTGCAAGAAGGAGGTGGCATCTGGATCCCAAAGAAAGCTGGAACCCATGAAGTTCCTCTCAGGGGGCTGACCCAGAGAATTCCTAAACACCAATTTCCTAAAGTAAACTATAAAAGCTGTTTCTTCCTACATTTTTTAACCTCACATTTTCCTGTTTATTTGCACCACATTAAGGAGCCTACAATGCTCTGAGGAGTTATGCATAGGATGCCAATCCTGGTAAACCAAGGAGACAAAGTTTTTACTTAATAAAGTTAATGTGAAAAGAGAATTTTCTGTTTTCTCTGTAGAATGGGACTGATTGCAAGCTCTCCCTTGATTTACATGTGCTGTACCCAGACAATACTTCCTGGAGAATGGGAAGTAAATTCTGATCAGCCTGATACACCCTCCTTCCTCTCAGATCAACAGGAGGAAAAGAACTGGCTTTAAAATTCAGCAGGTTGTTTCTCCATTTAAATTGGTGATTTGGATTCCGGTTTGGAGCATAAGGAAGCATAAATTATAACACAAACGAGAATGTGGGAGACAGCGTAGGAAAATTCTGTATTAAAAAAAAAAAAAAAAAGCAGAGAGGGAACAACATTTGGGGAATAAAAAGTAGGGCAGATTTTGAAATATTCTCAAAACCATTTAACACCATCTGTCAGGGGTTTGTGTTGCTAGGGATTTATCATCTCCTATCTACAAAATCCTCTGGCTAGTGAAAACAAATTTGGGAAAAGATGATTAAACTTCTCCTACCCTTGGATTCCCACCCCCACACTCTCACCAACCAACTCATCTTCCTAACTGCGCTGGGAGGAGGCATCCTCTGAATCCATGAGCAACTCCATGGAACGACCAGCAATTTTTAGAAAATCCTAGCAGTCTCAATAGCATCTCTTTCAACTTGCCACAGCATAGCTTGATTTTGCAGTGCTTACAAAACAACCCCTTCACAACCCAAGGGTCAGCTGAGCTCTGAATGATAATGTCCCTGAGGCAGAGGATTGATTTACAGAGGGGAAGCAAATGTACAAACCCAAAAGCATTGGATACAGAAACCTCACAGGCAGCTCCCAGGGGTTTTTTACTGCACATCCTGGAAGCATTTTGACCAAAACCTACCTTGTATATTTTTAAATCCTGTTGATCTCACTTGGTCTGGAGGTTGCCTTTTCAAAAGGCCAACTGATAGCTGTCTGAAGTGCTTTTCTAGTTGCATAATGATGATGTTATGAGCAAGTGACAGATACTGCAGATGGATGTAAGGTGCTGGAATAACCTCCTTGACTAAAAATGGTTAAATGCATGCAAATTTCACTACCATTTTTATTTCAAATAAGCAATAGAGTCAGTTCCTAATTGCTGTAACACTGCCTTTGGGGGGGAACTAGAACATTATTTGCTTCCACTCAGTAGGTTTCCCTGCACTCCTATATGCCTCGGGGTAAAACATGAGGTCTCCTTACAGAAGAGCAGAGAAGGAACAACGTTTGGGGAATAAAAAGCATTCCGTGGAATCCCATCCCTATCAAGCTGCAGGAGACGTAAAACCCTCCAGGTCTTCTTTATCCACAGACAAGAATGTAGAGACAGCAACACTAAATATCCCACAGGGGCATTTCTGCAGAATAAAAGAAAAAAAAGTAATTTGTATTCTTGTACATTTCAGTGCAATGGAAAATAATTAAAAATTAACTGGATGTTACCTTTGTGAAAAGCTTGTTTAAAAAATGTAGTTTGTTTGGTTTTTTTTTAATGTGTTTCAATCATTTTTTACAGACTCTACCATTTAAGCTGTTCTAATAAACTAGTTATTTCGACTCCTCTTTAGGCATTTAGTAGCCTGCTATAAATGTCTTAGAAATGTGCCTTCAGATTGAATGTTTTTCTTGATGTCTTTTTTCCTTTCTGAAAGCAAATTATAGACAACATGCAAATGCACTAATCAGAGAGGGTTTTTAAATAAAAGTGTGTGTGCTGAGACAATTAAATTGTAATTGTCTGATAACAGAGGCTCTGGAATGCCAACTGAATCCCGGGAAGTGCAATGAAGAGCAATACTGCCATTAATTATTCTGTGTGCTGGGGAGATGGGCCAGTTTGCCAAGGGCTGTAGGTGGGTCTGATTAAAGTATGTAAAGAGGATCAGATCCATGCTCTGTGGTGACATCAGTCCTTCCAGGGACTTGTTTTTAGGGAAAATAAGGCTAAATGTTTGGGATGAGGAGAGCTAGTATGTAGAAAGGGTCCTAATTTGAGGAAACAATGAGAATGGAAGTAGGAGATCAAAAAAATGTAGGAGGACAGCACATGGTAGAGAGGGCTGATCTAAGAAGAGGTGGAAGTGGGAGTGGGTTTCCATCTCTAGATGAATTAAAGACTCTGGATATAATTTTTATTGATGTTTTCCCCAGCTAATTTGGGTAAGACCTATTCTCAGTGCACGAGCGTACATTGGTATTTCTGGAGATATCAAGACCTTGCCCTCCTGTCTTACAGTGTGGCCAACAGGGGTTTCCTGCCATTTGGAACCTGAATGTGCCATTCTTGGCTCAGCTGAGATGCTATTTTGACACCAATCCAAAGGATGAAGTGTTGTGTGTTTGCTTGCCACCAGCCAGACACTCAGTGGCTCATTTTTCATTCGTTGTCTCCAAAGCAAAGCTGTGTGTGCCTGCCAGACCTTGCTTGGGTATCCCTGGCAAATGGCAACTCCAACACAGAAGCAAAGTGGTCTTTGGTCATAGACAGAGCTACAGCAATGACACATCACCCAAAGATGTTCTGGAGTCCACTCAAGGCAGAAAGAAAAGGACTCCCAGGTATTTTTGATTCAGGTGTGCAATTTTTTTGACCGCACACCCTGCCTGGGACTGTGGAAGACCACAGCCCTGGGCTGGAGGAGGATTCAACATCTGTGTGCAGATGAAATAAAGCTGTAGCTTATCTAAAATCCAGAAAGTGGAGGTATACTTTTCCACTGATTTCTATGTCCTTACAATGAAATCTGTGGTTCTTTCTCGAGTTAAATGTCAAGCAAAGCAGCCAAACCTTCCCCAGTGTTTTCTTGCTGCAGAGTGAACCCCAGGCAGCAACCACCCAAAATATCCATCCCTTTTCCTACATCCTGCAAATGCTCAGAGTGATATGGCAAAGAGAGAGGAGCTGTATGTTGTGCATGACCACCTCTACACACATCCTAGTAGAATTTGCCCAAAAAGCAAAGGCAAATGAAACAGCTTGTCTATTCCATTGTTTACAATTTGGAATGCTACTTCCTAGAATCTCTGAATTTGCTGAACTAAGTGCTGGGCTCTGGGTAGCTGTGTAAACTCACAGGAAAATCACTAAGGATGTAATTTTAATCCTTTTGGCTCTGATGACTCAACTCTATTTTCTCTAGAGGGGTTAGAATTTAACCTTGAGTTCAAAAGCCTGAAAGAATCCTAACCAGATGGATAATGAAGAGGTAGACAGATAAGTGACAAAATGGATATAAGCTTTTCTTTAATTTCAGATTGGGCTTTATGAGGAATGTACACCTTAGCAACCTTTTACTCCCAGAAAGGGAAGAGTTTGAATGCTGGCTTTTAATAATTCATGCAGTGATTCTTGCTGGATGCCATGTGAGTATGAATTTGCTTTTCTTCTTTATAAAGCTTCCATTCAATTGGGAGAAAAAGATCTAATATTTACATGAGTGAGGATTAAACTATGATGGTATTTGTGAGGTGAGAAATCTTATTATTGCCACAGAAAGCGTTTATCAAATGGGTTTGAGTTGAGGACTTGAAGCTTCCCACAGCTACGAGAACACTGCATTGCTCAGACAAATGCTTTTCTCTGTGACTGCAAAGTAACTCTAACTCATATTCGAGTCCCTAACTGTGCTTGGAATATGCTCTTTAAATGGGGCTTTCAAGTCCCTCTGCTCGCCTTAGAGAGATCCACACTTCAGTGTTGCTCTGACCCAGCTGTGGCAGTGACAAATCACTTTCCACAGTCACTTAACAGCAGCTCTCAGTATTGGGCCACTGGCAGACAAAGCAGCTGTGATGCCTTTAATTCAGAAGTAATGACTTTTGTCCACTGAAAACTGGATCAATGCACTAAACCCTTTTCACTAAAAATCAGAGGATTTCAGTTACTACCCAGCTAGGCAAGAGCTGCTGATTCCAACTGCACATCACTAAATATAGAGCCCAAAACACTCCCCATAATTTTGTCTTCTATCCCACACATGAAGTCTGCCTTCAGAAAAAGGTAAATAAAATCATGAACAGAAAGGGACTGATCACAAGAAAAATCTCTTAAGTTTCCTTCTCACAGAAAACAAAACTTTTGTTTTCCTTTCCCTGAAGGTTGTGCCATAGAATATCAACAACTGCTTATATAAGGAGGTGCAAAATGCAGAAACATGGAGTTTCTCTTACATGGGTTTTTCATGATTCAATATTTTTTGACAACTTTGGTAACTGAGGAATGGAAAAGTTCTGGGGAGAAGTCACACCAAAACAGTTAAAAATTAGGAAAACATTTAATTTCAAGACTCAAAGTGCTGTTTCTGAGAAGGCCTGGCTATATTGTTCACACTAAACCAGATCAATTATGCCACTCAAAGGCAAGCAGGGTTTCTCCTCAACGAAGTAAAGACATTTGATAGGAAATCCTAAAAGCATTTTGAACATTCTGAGGTTGGTCTATTCTGATTATTCTGATTCTTTGCCTGTTTCAGGAATTAATTTTGTGCTTTGGTTACCATAATAATTGCCATTATTCTTCTGCTTGGCCACTCTGTTCAGTAACACCTTTTTTTTTTTCATGTCTGATCTTTGATTTATGTAAATGTTGGCCATTTTAAAATTATGAGCATGTCTTCCAAAGATGCCAAGCCATCATGGTAATCCTTGGATTTGCCTTCCTTCTACCCAGCTGCATCATCCATGGTAGAAATAGAACATCCTCACTGCACTGGGGGGATTGGACTAACCTGAAAATGAACCCATTTCCCCTCAAAATCCTGATCTTTGTTTCCAAAAGTGCAAACTTACCTTGAAATTATCACAGAAATCAAGCCTGGCTGGTGACTCATTTTGCAGTGGGGACCTTTTGAATCATTTCTCCCCACACATTTGTGGGGACCTTGAAGCATCTCCAGTCATTGGGTCAGATGGACACAATCACATGTGTGTTGCATGTAAAGTGGCAGATGGAGCTTCTATGGCAGAGATCTTATTTCTTGTTAGTGCATATGAGCCCTCCCAGAAATAGCTCTTCCCAGCAAGTCCACCCATGTGGGAATTCTCAAAGCTTGAGCACTGATTTCCTATATGATCTGATGCAGCATTGTCTCTCTTGTCCCTAATCCACTTGTGCTTTGTTATTTATCTGATTGTGTGCACATACACAGCCAACATAAGAGACTTACGTTGGCTGAGAGCTGCAGGTAATCACAGGACAACCCAAACTTAGTTAGGATGTATTTGTGTATTCAATTACTCATGTTCAGAAGTTTATATAAGATCAAGGCTCAGTATTGTACCCACGGCCTTTATATTCACTGCATGGGTAGTAACAAAAAGACAATACTCTTTGTCCAAGTTGCAAGGTTTCTGCCAATATTTGCCATCTGGGACACATTCCCTATCTTTGCTCTTGCCTTTGTGTCTGAAGTAGCATCATCTAAATGGCAAGACACGTTGCAGCCACACATGCTTAGTGTTTGTTACTTGGCTGATGTTCAGACTCCATGGAGAAACACTCATAAAAATTGTCCTGATCAAAGGACAACAGCAACAAAACTTTGCAGATGTGTTAAGGACATATCTGGGGCTGGGCAAGGAGTTAAAGTCATTTGAAGGCAGTGTCTTTAATGGATCCATTCTGTGTGGATGCTGGCTGGGATAAATCTGTTTCCATGAACACTTTTAAAGTTCCAATGATTCATTTTCTCTTGCTTGAGCACAGTGGGATTATGTCTGTGCAGCTGTGTCAAACCTCTGTGGGGAGGTTCTTAGGTTGAACCTCTTAGTTTCACATTGTTACCTGTCCTGCAGTCCCTGAAAATGCTCCTACAGCTTCATGGAGACCAGGAATTTACTCAGAGACATCCTGAAAAATACTGGCAGTCTTAGAGGACAAAACTTTTATCTCTATTAAAAAGAGGTTGCCTTTTTGTCCTCCTTTGTTCCTGTCTAGTGAGGTCCTCCCTCTTTTGGAGCAGGAGCCGGTACAAAGGGGATACACCCCAAACCCCATTGCTTTTCCCAGCACTAAAGGTGCATTGCCATGCTGCAAAAGTACCAATAGCCACACAAGACTATTTCCAATAAGAATTAGGTTGTTCTGGTCCAGGATATCAGCACTGCAGATGCCACTTAAACTTTGCACTGAACCCTCATCAGTGAAAAGGATCTATATGATTTGCAGCCAACCTCTCCTGCATAGGTCTCCTACAGCAAATCACGGCTGGAGTAATACTAAAGTCAAATAATAAGAATTAATTTTTATTGTATTGCAATGTTTCATTCCACCTGCAATTCTTCTGAAGTTTATAGCACAATTGTCCAAAAAGAACCTCTTTTAGGGAAATGTTACATGGAAAGAAAAGCAAAAAATGTTTTTGTAAAATACCTCATTGCCTTCCTTTTTGGTTTAGATCATGCCCTGAAAATTGAAATTCCTTGGAAGCTGGCAGCACTCTCTGGTTCATGTACATTCTGTTTCTAACAAGACAAAGCCTGTAAAACCTTGCACGCAGTGAGGTGAAGTGTCCAGGTAGATGGATGGTCCATAGGGGAGCAGCAATGCCCATGGGAGTGCTCTGCTTTGATGTGGTTGTTACAGCTGGCAGTCAGAATTACTGACAGACAGGCACACCCTGTCTGCCTTCTAACCCCACTTATTTTATGCTAAACACTCCTCTCCAGTTTCCAGATTCTTTCCTGACTACTGCTTATGAATGCTATAGTCAGAAATTATCTGAAAAACACAATGAAGCCCTTAAAAGGCTCATTGCTTGAATTCAGGTGTTATTTTTGTGGGTGTAGAGGTTGAGTGTGGGAAGACCTGTTCCCTTTCTGTTTCTCCTTTTTCTGTGGATATTAAAAAGGACAGAAATAACATCTCCTGCCACCCAGTCCTCACCCATGCTAGATATACTCCATCTTTTAAAAAGCCATCTCATAGCAGCTGATGGTCCTCTTGCTGGACTTGAGCAGCATTTCAGGAGCAATTTAAAGTGCTTGGAGATATGTCTAAGGAAGAAGATATAACTCTGTCCTCTCTTTAAATGAAGCTGCTATTCATTCACCAACATTCCTAATTACCAGCATAATAATTGAAATACTGGAGTAACCAATTTGGGGAAGGGGAGCAGGGGCCAGGGTGGTTTTAGTGAAGCAGAGGGTGGAAAACTTGGTGCCAGTGACAGCTGAGCAAAGGGTTGGACTCGACAATCTTGAAAGTCTCTTCCAGACTAGTGATTCTGTGATTCTGTGAAAGGTAATTCAGCTTGGAGGGATGTAGGCAAAGATGAAGAAGAGACAAAGAAATGGTGCAGGCACAGCCAGGAAGTGAACGGAGGTTTGAAATAATTCTCTTTATTCCACAGCAGACTTTTGGAGTGATCTTAGCCCATGAAGTCTCCAGGACACTGGTTCCTTCAGAGGGATGTATGTAACCCGGTTGGGCTTGGTGGAAGATACCATTTCCTAAGAATGAGACATGGAAGAAGAGGCTCTGGATGCCCTCAGGTATCCTGATCCTATTGGCAGTGAGGATTCAGGAGCTATGGGGAAGGGAAAGCCCCTTCTTTTGTCTCTCCACTGTTCTGTACCCCCCCACCCCCCTAGACAGGCTGTTATCTCTAGGGCCAGCTCCCACGTTCCATGAGCGAAACAACAGCACAGACCTCTGGTGGAGGTTCAGGTGTACTCCCTTCCTCCTCCTCCCAAGTTTAGGCTCTTCACAGTATTCCTCTATGTCCCTGATCATTCCAAGGCCCAGGCATCTTCATAGAAAACACACAGATATGTGATTCTGCAGCAAGCTGGGAAGAAGGAGGAGGTTGCTGGTGGGATGTTGTATAGTGGTTTCCACTTAATCTCTGGGTGTAGGATCCATAAAAAATAGTCATAAAACACTCCTGCTCTGGAGAGACAGAGGGCAGATGACCTGGGAGCAGGCAGCAAACACGACAACTGAATTGCTGTCACCCTGGTATTATTTTTATTTAATTACATATTTTATTTATACACAAATATTTTGCACTATTTTCCCTTTTTGGGCTCTGTCCATGACTCCTATTGAAACTGAGTTTCCCCATGGCAGTTGCTGCCTCTTGTTACTGCAAAGCCCTGGGTTTACAGGTACTGGGATACATGAATGTCCTCCCACAACAACAGCAGCCAAGGATCTGCTGCAGAAGTTCAGGATGTGGTTGAATTCATGAATTCAGATATCAAGCTTGAGAGGACATGAGTGTGGCAGACTAAATGACAGCCTGTGGTGGGTCTGGATGATCAAGTGTGCTGAAGAATCAGCAAGAGTAGAGTTTTTACCTTACCTGATTATCTCTGTCACTCAGTCCCACCAGCACCACCTACACAAGTTCTCAACTTTTATTTCCAGCAGGGAAATCACTGCTGGTCCAGGCAAGATGCTGTGTCAGCTCCAATGTCTGTATAAAGAGGAGGATTCAGGACTTGTCGCTCCATGAACAAGATACAAGGCACTGCCAATGAGATCAGGCACATTTATAGGCACAACTTGAGATTTTACTGCCTGCCAAGATAAAGCCCAAATGTCTCACTGCACACAGACACTGTTGCCCTCTGCACATCTTACCTGGGTCCTAGCCTTGAGCAAACTTCAGTCTTCTCCACTCTTTGGGGCTGAAACCTGTGCACAGAAAGATTTTAGTTATGAGAAAGGCTTTGGGTGGGTGTTGTAAAAGCAGACTGACATATGTATTCCCTTTCTCTAAAGGCTTAAAATCTTAATGGAAACACGGCAGAACAAGAGGCTACAGACAGAGACAAGATGTCAGGCCGATTGAAATGTCTTACAGGAATAGGTTTTGACAGCTGATCTTGCTCATCCTTCCCTTGAGATGTGTCAAGCTGGTGAGATGAGAGGTTCTCAGGTGGATAGTAGATGTGGAACAGTGAGACAGGAGTCACTTCACAGCAACATGCCCTCAGGCCATGCCCTGACTGTGCACACTGACAGCAGAGCTTCTCTGAGCAGCCAGAAACATTTTCTACATCATCAGTAATACCAAGATAACCATTAACCGTGTCCAGGTCCTAACCTTGAGAGCAGTCGATGTGTCAGTGTCTGTTCCCATGGTCTAACTCCAGGCCTAGCATTGATATGGAATGTAAGTATTTTGTTCCCCATCACATCTTTGACTGCATTGTTTCTTCCCCTTTCCCTGTGTCAAATCAGCTTTGCAGTTGTAACCCCTATTGAGACAATATCTCCTTTTTTTCTGGTAAATTATTAAACTCATACTTGTGTCCAGCTCTAGAGTTTAATATTGCTTGAATGGTAAATGCCCTGGAAAATAGCCAGGCCCCTTCTTTAGATAAGAGCCAGCTGTGAAGTCTGGATGTTGCTCCGAATATCCCCCTAGTTTGGGTCTGTGCCAAACTGGGGATGTGGTATGAGCTAATCACTCACAGAAATTAGAGGCTGCTCTGAAAGGCAAGTGGTTGTTATGCTGAATGCACAATATTAAGATCTTATCTTGCTTTACAAGCAGACTAAACCCAGAATGAATCAATTATGAGATTAGAATTAATCCAATAATCCTCTGTTCTTCTGTGCCTGGAATCAGATGGTGCATCTGTAAAGATAGTGTTAGTTACGGCAAATGAGATCACCACTTGTCCCATTTTATTAAAAGCCTTTCCCGAGCGCTAACAGCTCGGGTGAGAGGTTGAAATGAAATTAAATTGCAATCTCTTCTCTTTGACTGATTGCCATTGTGCACACATCCTTGGCCTCAGCTGCCCAGAGGGGATGGCCAGCACAGGAAACTGTGGCTGGTGGAACGGGATGCAGAGAAGTTCTGCTGAGGGATTTCCACCCCTGGATGTGGCTGCCAGTGTAGCTGGGCTTGTGGCAGGGAGGAAACCAGAAAGAATTACTGACCTTAATTTCCTCCTGTAAACTCCTTCCAGCGCTGCAGCTTGGGCTCAGAGCAAAAAGCTGAAATGTGCTTCCCTGCCCACCTCTCACCAGCCAGGCCTTGCAGTACTTGTCCTCTCTCCCCTTTTCTGCGTGGATTTTACATTCCCACTTGTCCTGGCCTAAATCTGGAGAGTTGCTCTCCTGACTTATATTTTGCATCAGAGACCAAGCACAATTTTGCCATGTACCTGGTTTTGCTGTTCCACTTTTTTATTTCAAAGCCAGACTTAAGCTTGAGTATTCCCCACACTTTCCTCTCCTTTTCTTTAAGGAACCAAAATGAACCAAAAAGAAAAGGGAAGTCCAAAGTAAACCTGCTGCAGGCAGCTCTAACCATTTCTTATTTGGGTCATCAGGGCTTGAAAGAGATTTTTAGTGCCCATATGTCTCTGCCACTGGATCCAAGACATGGGAATTGTCATAAATGACAATAGGAAGTCTCATGAAATGCACAACACTGATTATCATCCAGGGGGAGAGATGTGACTTCAATGAAGGAAGAAGAAGAAGATGACTCTTTTATTCGTGGTCCTGCCTGTGTATCCTTCAGGAAGATGAGTTTGGTCCAGGCCTTGTGCACTGAAGATGATATTCAAAGTTCGGAGCCTTCTGCTAAGACAAGTGCTCTCCCTCTATCACCTTTCAAATCCAATTTCCAACCAGAAGCACTTGGAAAAAAAAAATAGCAGTGAATTTTCTTTCCATTCTGCTGAAGGGAATCTTGGCAAATTTGTTTAGACTTTTCAAAATAACTGTCTGAAGCAGAGATACCTGGGTGATCCCAGCTTTCACAACTAATATTGTCAAATCTTGGTGCAACTGAAAACAGAATTTGAAGAAAAGTACTTTTCCGTGTCTTTAACATTAGGGCTCATTTGTTGGAATACTACTATATAACAAAAGCCAAATGGGAACAGGAAGGTTAGGATGAATTCTTCAATATAGAGAGATAAATAAGCAGATTTACACCAACAGAGGATTTGGTCCACTGTAATTAACAGAAATTGAAGTTGAGGTTTCCAGCAAGTGTGCATTTTAAGCTGTACCCTTGATCTAAAGCCCTTCTCTAACACCCTATCCAGAAAAACAAATTGCAGTCCCCAACAGCAAGGTATAAGCAACAGCACCATGAATATGTAAAGACCTTTCAGATGGTATTTTAAAACAGCATTCAGTAACCATTATCCACAGCTAACTGACTTCACCAGGCTTAAAAACAGGAGTCTTTAATTACAGTCGTTTATATTTCCAAAGATAGACTATAACATATTTATAAACAATCTGTGCACTTGGTGAGTAAATGACACATGGCATGAATCATTCCCTAACAGTTCTTATATAATATTCAAAGTGGGCATGAATGTTTCATGAAGGCACTTCCACTGCTGAACTTCATAGGAAACTGAGCTTTCTTCCTTTCTAAGCTGCCTCTTCTATTCCTTTTTCTTCTGTGAAAGCCCTGAAAGACTCAATTCCTGTCAGAAAACTTTGGATTTGCTGAGCTGTTTCCAGTGCTGGACTGATGCAACTTAGACTTGGAGCATCTGTGCCAAGAGTGCAGAGAGACGCTTTGTCACAAGGACTTGCCTCTAAAATACCAAAACTCTTGTGTCTTACGATGCAGCACCAGTGCCTTACGTGTCCCAAGGAAATATTGACTTAAACATGTAAGATGTTCAACATGGCACCGCAGAGATGAGAAAATCAAAGGATGAGAGATGAATTTGAAGCCATTCAAGGGGTCTAAATGTTTGTTCATGACTGGGAAAAACTGAGGTGAAGTTTTTGGTGCAAAATCACTGAGATTTAGTAGTACCTTGAGTGGTAGAAAGGATTGGACCAGACTCCATCAATGCTAGACATGGACAAGTCTCCACATAAACCCCAGATCAGGGTTAAGTGCGTGGGATGGTTTTGGGGCAGTTCAACACCTCTCCAAAACTTCTGCAAAGAAGTAAGAAGCAGCTGCAACAGCTTTGTCACAGGCCTGAAGCAAAGAGAATTTTTATTCTTTCTGTGCTTGTCCAGCACAAAGGGAGCCTGTCTGTAATCAGGGCTTCAGTGTGAGATGATGCTATAATAAATATCTAATCATAGCTCTAGAAACTTTCTGCTTTTGTCTGTTGCACTTCAAATCCCCATGACTAAGGATGTTCCCCTCACTGAACTTTCCAGACAGGATGGATAATGATTCTTTGTGTGGACAGCAGGGAACATTGATGTGAACAATCCATTGTTAGGTGAGTGGCTTTATTGATACATGACAGCTTGGACAGCAGGGGTTACTGGAGTCATCCTGTTCTGCTTTTGCCATTTTAATTTCTCTACAAGCCCCAAGGGCCAAATGAAAGCATGAATGAATAAGTAAGAAGATATCCATTTGCAATATGTCCACAATTGTTTTCCTCCAAGCATTTCCTATCCATAGCAAAGTGTCCCAAAATTATACCAGGCAAATTTCAGACATCTATTCTTTCTTGACTTTCATTAAAACATGCTGTTCATAGCAGCAATAAAGCGTATGGATTTTAAATGGACCTAGATTTGTATTTTATATAGGCTGCTCTGTTGTTGTTGTTGTAATAATAAATGACACAGAGACAATTTCAGATTGTTCTGACAAAAATCAGGACTCCTAAGGGGAGTCTGCCTCCTGCACATGAAGTTGTAGCTCTGAGCAACCAGCCAGGAAGATGCAATTAATTTCCCCCTTGTGAGTAAAGCCATTATATAAAATACCACACTTGCCTTGAGGGCCAAATTGAAGGCACTGAATTATGTATTATCAAAACTGACTTTACAATGATGTCTTCATGGGCACTGATGCTGCTTGTGAATGGAAAGGGAATGGCAGTCAGCTGCCAGGATCTTATTTCCCTCTTGGTTGCCATAAACAATACTCTGCTCACGTGAAGACCTTGATGTGATGCAGTGACATTGCTCTTTCCCTTGAGGGATTGGCATAGAAAGGAGAAGAAATCCTGAAAAGTCTTAATTATATTGTGTCCAGTCATAGTTCAGCCCAAGCCCACTGGTCTTTGCTCAAGACCCAGAGATGTAGAGGTTTCCCAGCCCATTTCTCTCCTGCTGGAACAATAAGGAACATTAAAGACCTAAGGTGAGCTGCCACTTCCAATCTACTGGAATCATTTTTTGTCTGGGATGAAGGTCTGAAGCCTCAATATCTGGTTTGGGTACTTTCTGCTCAGGGAGTTTTAGAATGCCCTGGGTTGGAAGGGACCTCAAAGATCATCCAGTTCCACCCCCTGCCATGAGCAGGGACACCTTCCATAAGACCAGGTTTCTCAGAGCTCCATCCGACCTGGCCTTGGACACTTCCAAGGATGAGGCATCCACAGCTCCTCTGGACAACCTGTTCCAGTGTCCTACCACCCTCACAATAAAGAACTTCCTCCTGATGTCCAATCTAAACCTGCCCCCTTTCAGTTTAAAGCCATTCCCCCTTGTCCAGCCACTACATGCTCCTGTAAATGCAACATGAACAGAAAACATCCCCATTAAAAACTGTGTGGAATTTCATCTCCCTCCTGCAGCCACTCCACTGGCAAGTACTGTGGAAGATTTCCCTTTATCCCATGAGGAAAGGAAGGCAGGAACACGGGGATTAAGATGGTATCAGTATGCTTGCCATAGCCAGAGAAGGGTGTGTGAGATGAACCAGAGAGGAGGTGTAAGGTCCACCAGGTCACACCTGATCAAAGGAGGAATTATTAAGGAATATTTTCAACTGGGCATTCACAAGATACATTTCTACGCATAAAAACATCCTCAGCATTTCACAATTTCAAGTCAGTAAACCAACACCCTGTATATTATATTTATCCTTAGAAGCAAACAAGGAACAAAAAATTGCAGTGCCTGCAGCGAGATTGGATGGTGGCTCAGTGATAAGGGAGAAGTGGGTTTCATTTTTCAGGAGTGTTTTCCCCTCTCCCTGGCTTCTGATCTGAGTCATCACACTGCTGCTCTGAGGCAGGTATTCACATTAAAAGCAATAACTACTTCATTAAACTTCAGGTACTCCGAACTGTTCAAGCACACATAAAAAAGGGAAAACATACATATTTCTTTTGGTAAATGGTTGTCACACATTCATTTGTGACAGAATACATCAGCAGTGCAGTGAGACAGGACACATTTTGCTTATCTTACAAATGATAAAAAGCAAATCAAGATTGCTTCTTTCCCTTCAGTCTCATATTGTGGCAGAATAAAAGCATCCAAGAAAGGGAGTGAATGACCACTGCAGGAAAGGGAGTATGGAAGCTTTCCTGGTCTGACTCTGAACAGGCATAAGAACTTTCCAAGCTGGAAATTGTCCTGAAATTTCCCCATAGAGAGCCTATGACTATTTAAAACATGTACAACTACCCAATAAAAGAAGAAATTATTCATAACAGAGGAAAAATTATTTTAATCTTTTTGACAAATAATTCCTGACTAGGGAGGTGGGGGATACTCAGGATCAACAGAAAACAGTTCATGGAAGCCCATTCCCTCCAACCTCTCCCCTCTTGTATATGGAACAGGGGAATATAGGAAAAACCCTGAATATTCAACTCTCTCTAAGGGATTCCCACTTTATTTTCTTATTCAGATAGTCTGGACCATTTGCCAACTTCCCTTTGTGCTGCAAAGGCAAAGCCAGAGCTTTCTCCCCTTTCTTCTGGTCCTGAGATATTCCTGGGAGGTGAGGAAATCCCAGGTGGCAGAGCAGGATGAGTGTGTGGCGCCCTTGTGAGCTGGGAAGAGGTGTGACCCAGTGGCACCTCCACACTGAGAGCAAGATTTTTCCTGTCTGAGTTAGAAAGAAATGCTCCTGTTCCCACTTCATTAATCAGACTGGAAAAAATAGACCCTTACCAAAAATTTAAATTCACCTGAACAACACATGAGCAATGCTGAGCAACACTTTAAATGGCTTTGCCTGAGCCTTTTGGTTATAATGTTATCCAAACCAAATTACTGGAGCCACAGACATGGGTTTTCTTTCATATCCAGTAGCCAAAATACCCTTTTGAATAGTGGGGAACCGGAGCAGAATGTAAATTAAACCCCTAGGTCTCCTTTACGGATCTTGTTCTTAACACAAGAACATAGTGGTTTGCAACACAAACACTCTCCTCTTCTTCTTTTTATAAATGAAAATGCAGAGTAATTTAAAGCTTGAACAAACTTTTGAGGCTTTTCTGTTATTTACAAGCTAAACAAGAAGTTTTCATACCACGCAGGAATCACTGGGATCACAGCATTTTTTAGCACATCCACCAGCAGCAGACTGTGACCTGATACTGCAAGATGTTGGGTATGACTGAGAGGATGGCTGGTACCCCATGGGCTTGGTTTAGTGTAGTAGCCTTGGTTTAGTGGTTTAGGGCGGTAGCTGAGTCAGAATTTATAGAAAGATACCAGATCCCAAGATTTACAACCATCTTCTTGACAAAGGCTGGCAGAAACCTAGCAGTCCTTGAACTGGCAACAAAACTCCCAATGTTTTTGTACTCTAGATGTGAACTTTACCTCATCTAATGCTGACTGTCTGAAAGCTCAGTGCCCACACAGCTCATGACTCCCTTTGTAGTCATCTGTAGGATGTGACTCATCTCATACTAATGAGATTTTTAGATAAATTGCATGAATCACATTTATAAAAGTGTTCTCCTCCTTCCACTGCTCATGTGGGTTAGACAATCACCTTAGATGGGTCTGTCAACATTGTGACTAGAGATATGGAAGACAAATCCCACTCTTTTGTTCCTTTGCTCAGCTCATGAAACAGAGGAAGGGGGTCTTCAGGTAGAATTTGATGATAAATTTAATTGACTTAACTGAAATGTCACTCTCTGAAACTTCAGCCTTACTAATTTGAAAATTGTGTATCAGTCATCTTAAACGGCTGGGCTCATCAAAAACTGGATTCACATTTGTGATGTAAGAACATTGATAACTAAAGCAGCACCAAAAATTAGCCTGATTAGCTGTTGAGGTTTAATTAGCAAATTAATTATTCTTATTGTATTTCATTTTGGAAATACACCAAACTGCAGGGAAAAAAAGTGAGCTTAGGATGTGAAAAGGTTGTTGACATGTTTCTGTCAGTGTTTAAGAGTGTTCATCACTCTTAAAGATCTTGGATTTGCTTCAGTTCATCTTATCATCATTTCTCTTAAACAAAGGCCATATTCTAAATTGCTTTTTCATCTTTCAAGTCCCCTTACTCCTCAACCACCCTGTTGGCTTTGGTCAGATCGCCCTAAGACTGGTGTATTATGGGAAGGGAGGATGCAGTCTGCCCAGAGTGACTAATTTAGATTTTCAGCTCCTTTCCTGAAGCTTCATTTTTATTTTTTCCCTTTATTCCATTATTCATGTCTCAGTCTGTAGCTGCTCCAAAGACTGCATTGTAGTCCCTGCCACAGAGATGTATTTTTTGAAGGCAATGGGGTCCTTTCTGGAGGATGCTGAGTTACCCTTTGGAGTTTCATTAATCTTTGGTGATATGCTGAATCCAACCTCCTTTTATTCTTCTTTCTTTCAGCGTGTGCTCACTTCACAACTGAGCATTTTCTGAACATGGTGCCTTTCCTGCACAAGTCCTGCTCCACAGATGTGGTGCCCTGGCATTTTCAGGGGTTGCTGTGGGTACTCAGTCTTTTGTTCTAGTTAGAAATTCCTCACAGCTGACCACTTTGTACCATCACCAGCTCCTTAATTGATAACTAGTAGAATTCCTGAGATGTAAAATGAAGGTCCTTCTCCCTTCAGAGGTGAGGGCACCCTGCCCTGTCCATCCTCCAGTTCCATAGTGTTCCCTTTTTTGAAGCAATAATAAATATATTTATTTACTCCAAACAAGAGTTTGTTTTTTTTTTGTAGTTGTCCATGCTATGACCCAATTCTGGATGAACTTCACCTACTTCCTTCCTGACATATTCCTGTCTACTCAATTTCAAGGAGTGATATGAGGAGTTGGAACGGGAAAAGGGAAAATATTACTTTGAAGGAGATGAAAAAGGATTTTAAACAACCTGCATTGGCTCCAGCCCAGTCCTCCTTTGGTTTGTTGATCAGCCAGTCCCCACCAGTGTGCATCACTGTGCCTCTGCCTGATAGCAAGATAGCAGTACTGGGGTCTTTCCACTTTGAACTTCCCTCAGTGTCTTTTTCATCTCAGGTTTCAAAACCCCTTGAGGCTGCACCATGGACTTTTTTTGACAAGTCAGCAACTGTTAACGTCTTCAGAAAGCAGCCTGAAAACCTGAAAACAGGCACTCTTGCCTTTGACAGCGACGTGCAATCACAGTAACACTCTTCCCTAAGCCTGAAGCTAACGCAGGAACCCTTTGAAAGTCAGTAAACATGCAGCTCTCCCTAACCCTTGCCATCTTCTTCCTTCCCTCTGGGCTGGAGGCTCTTCCTTGCTCTATTTGTCTGACACACATTTTGCACAGGAGCAGAAGTTAATGGTTTAATTACAGAACAGACAAGCAATAATATTTTTAGCGTGCCAAAAAATTCCTGATTTAATTATCCTCTATGTGGTATCACTTCAGCACATGGGACTGAAAACCTTGAATCCAGGGAAGCTTTTTTTCTCTTCCTATTGTTTCATAATCCAGTGTGAGCAATTCCACATCTCAGGGTACAATGTAGTTACACACCTCAATGCTGTGAATTTGGTGAGGCTTCCTGGCTGCACGGGGAGAAAGGATCTGGGTTTGCCAGCCAGGAGTTTTGCTGCCAGACACACAGCAGTGGATGCTGTTACGTGAAATTATTTGACTTGATAAAGAAAATCGAGGGGTTTTGCAGTGGTTGAACGAGGCAGTGAAGTCTGGCAGCTGTTCATTTGTTGGGCCCAAAAGCATCTGAGCACCAGTGAGTGAGTGTGTTTTGACAAGATGTTAATGGGCTGTGACTCTTCTGTCTCTCTGGATTTGTCAGGTCCTTGTGGAAGGGGTTTAAATGTAAATGAATTCATTTTTAAACACAGGATCCAGGGAGGTTTATCTTCACCCTGGGGAGTACATGCAGTCTAGAGTATATGAGCAACATTAAATGTCAGTGAAGTCAAACTCAGCCTGTTCTTTAGCCTCAACTCCATCACTTACAAGACAGAATAACTGAATTTCAGTGTGAAATAATAGGAAAAACACATGTGTTTTCATTAATCCCACTTTTCAAAATGAGAGAAAGGTTAAGAGGCAGTCCATGATTAAATGAACAGGAGAATGATAAATCCAGATAAAATCCAGATAAAATACAGGATTTAAAAGAATGGTCAAGAGAAACTTATGACAAGATGATAATTCTCAACATCTGCTGTTTCTGTCATGGCAAAGGGGTTATGGATTTGGAAGGAGCAATGAGTAGAGTTTGGCTTCATAAGAATCCCCCTTTGATTATCACGAGAGCACATCCTCTTGACCACAGGAGGAAGTCAAACTGTGGCTTTCTATCTTCATGTCCAACCCACTAAAAAAACCTTCTTGACTTTTTATTGAGCCTTATTTGATCTTGACCTCCTCGGATGGTCACCACTCTAAAAAAATTGTATCCTTGAGATTTCCAGTTATTATTATCCATGTATCTCTGTGTGAACCTCAGAGAGATTTCAATCTTGGCCATATCTTCAGAGACAATGGAAAACTTCAGCTGGAATATTAGAAAATTCCATTAAAAATTGTCTGCAGTGAACATGGAAATACAATTTTTACTTGTTTGCCATCAGTTCTTCACCTTTTTTGTTGGGACTGGAACAATCAGGTCACCTTGACAAGAGCTGGAAGAGACAATATCAGGGATTTAATACCTTTGGAGAGCTCCTTCTCAGATGAAGGATCGTCCAAATATCCTTGGTGACTATCCTATCTCTAGTGACATCAAGGAAAGTACAGTGGTACTTTTTTGTTGGGCAAAGCACTCAAGTATTTTCAAAGCTTTTAGGTTAACACTGTTTTGATATTTTATTCACAGAAGTCTTGACAAGATCAGGCTTTCCCATTTTAAAAAAATAAAATATATTAACTGCAAAGCATTTGGCAGCTTAGGAAAACGTTTTATGGCTTAGCAGATAAAATAACCTGGGAAGATGTCCAGAAGCTGTAGAACTTGGTGCTGCTGCTGCTGCTTCTGTGGACAAGGATCACTGACAGAAATATTTTGTAAAAATGTAATAAGATACAGATTATATGGCTTGTTCATAAATGCAATATAAATGCTATTGAGGCATTAATTATATTCTTTTGATTTATCAAAAAAGGCTTTGCATGGGATTAAAATTTCACATAATACTCTAGAATATCTGCCCTGTCTACTTTTTTCTTGAACAGCAACTTGCAGATCTAATGACATTAATAAATGGGGAGGAGATTCCTGAGGAAAAGTGAAGTCCTCCACCCTCCCCATGTCAGCAGATCCTTCAGGCAGCTTCATCCACACTTCTGAGAACTTCAGAGTGTCCAAAAAAAATCACATTTTTATATGTCAGCCTTGGTTCTCTCATACAGTCAGGAATATGGAGATCCCTGGAATTTTACAGTGCCAGATTATGAAAGGGAGGGCGAGGATTCTTGCTGCTTGTCTTAGAATCTAAACTCCTTGTTTAGGCAGCAGACTGTTATTTTACTTCTGTTTTGGCTATTAGCTTAAAAATTGCATATTTGTGAGACTATCTCTAAAAACAGTGGGTTGGGTCACAAAACAGATAGAGAATAATCACTAATTAATCAGCCATCAGACTAATAATGGGCCTTCAGTTTTGCCAACAAACCCCGCTACTAAATCGCACCCTCATTACCAATAACTACCAATTTAGAGTCTGTGTTACTGCACCAGTTTTATTAATGTCACATTCAGGAGGATACTGTAGCAATAAACTGGCATAAGGCTGTAAAAAGTGGGGTTGTTGTACATATTAATAACATATTTTATAGTGCACTTTAATATTCTGGATCCAAGCTGCCTGGCTTTATAATCAGAAGAGGAAAAAGTCGATCAATCACTCTCACCTGATCCTACAGCGGCCACCTAACTCGTCACAGTGATATATGTGGGCATAATATCTTGTTACAAAAATCTTATTATTAAGCAACACTATTAATTCTGATTTGTTATAATGCCTTATAATAAGCTTAGTAATAATTTTTTAAATGGTTTATGGGGTGCTTTTTTAAGCAGGTGATGTCTGCAATGTCTCCAGGAGATGGGTTTGGTGGTTGGTGATGAGCTGGGAGGGAAGTGGGGTCTCTGAGCAAGAGGAGAGCACCCTTTTATTGTGGACCTAGTCCAGGGCACAATCCTTTCTCCAGTTCTCCTCCATGTGGGAAAAGCACCTAAAGCTAAAGCTTCAGAGGCCCATGTTGAATATCAGAGCAGCCAGAAAACTATTGCTGCATTTCCCATTTCTGCCACAGAAGACCCTTGCTTTCACCTTGGATGAGAGAGCTGAATCCCAGTTTGAAAACATGTAGAAATCAGTGTGATTTAGGGGTTTAGGGATCTCATTGGTTTCAGGTCTTTGTAAACTGGGCATATTTTATAGCATTTCTCTCCAACACCAGAGTGGTGAAGGAAGTTGAATTAAGAGTTGCAATGTACTCCTTTGATGAGAGAGCCCAAATAAACACTTAAAAGAAGAGTCCTTGCCTTTCCTCCATAATTACATGGCCTTCCCTGCCTCCACACTGACCATCAGTGGTCTGACCTTATCTGCTATTCAGTAGAGCTGACTTTGTGTCCGCTGGGAAGAAAGAATAAAGAGCTCATGGGAGCATTCAATAACAAAGAGACTTGGACAGATTAGATGGCACAACAGCTTGCTCTGACCATCCCTGGAGCAGAGCTTCTTGGGAGCTGGGCTAAGGCCACCATGAAATTAAGCCATGTCTCCTGATCCAGCACAGTCAATCCAACAGCACACAGTAAGCAGCAGCATCTCTTTGCTCCAAATTCAACACCTTCTCATGGTGGGATCAGGTGGCTGAACCAGTCCTACTAAATCTTGACTATGCTCTTCACCTTCCAGTCTTCCTGGCTTGGGAAAAGATCATCTCTGGTTCCACTGCCAGACACAGCTGGAACATCTGTTCCACGTGTAGTAAATTGTAGGTCAGAGTGATCCCAGAGAGGACAACTGACCCAGCAGATGGACCACCCAGCCATGGCAAGGAAGAAAATTATCATCCTTGGGGGATGTACATGGCTCCCCTCACTGCTGTTGCTAAGCTTCAGCTGGGGGGTCAGAGTCATGAGGGCGGGAGAGGGCAACCAAGCTCGGTGAAGGGTAAGCGTGGATTTGCACTTAAAACCTTGACACCCAGCCAAGGGTTTCATTTTCTCCATTGTGACATGATTGTTCCTGTCTGCTGTGGAACCAATGGGCTTTTAACTGTAGCTGCAGCCACTAATTTAACACAAAGAACAGCATTTCTGTTCCTTTCAAGTGGAACCTGTCATTTGAGTCTAATGACTCTGATTATGGTCCCCACTAGTTGGTGATGGACAGGGCTCTTCCCCTTCCAGCAAGCTGAGGAGCAAGGCCAGGTGGCTTCAGCACCAATGTGAATAAGTAACTCTGGTTTCATTACTATTGTGAAGGTTTGTAAACTGGACTAGGTTTACAAGCCAATTGGCTTTTAATTTGGACTAGGTCCAAATTAAATTAGGACTAATTTGCAACCTGGAGTAGATCTTCAAATAAATTGGTTTCTAATTAGAGTAGGACAGGAGCAAAAGAAGCCTGGAGTCAAGTCCAAGGATCGACTCTCACTTGGTATAAAATGTTGTGGTGTAACTTCCATTTGATGGTGTTTTAGGCTCTATCCTGGTTAAGGACTGCAGAATTCAATGTATGACTAAGACAAAGCAAAGCCCAACTAAGACAGGCCTTGACAAGTTTCTTACTGACTTGGCACACTGAAACATTTACGGAAAAATTACAGAGACCCTATTAAATAAAGTTAAAATTCTCTGCTTTATAGTGAAAGTTTACTGTCCTGTTGCAATGGCACTGAGTAGAATTTGGATGAAAAATTTGCAAAAACATTACTCGGAGGAAAGTACCAGATAATCACCCTGTTAAAAGTGTGCTTTGTATCACAGTTTAGCTACTTTACACATTAATTTTCCAAGCATTTCTTAACTGCACTGGATAAGTCATTAAAATAGCACTCTGAGTGGCTGCAAAGATCACTTCTGTCAGGTTTGCCAAAATATAGCACCTTGCTGGTGACTAAGAAATAATTCCCATTCAATTGGCTTGTTTTAACTGAATAACTGAAGTTTGTCTTTTTATGTCCACATTTCATTGAAGCCAAGATTTCAGGAGGGACAATGCTGATGTGCTCCAGAGCTGCTGAGGATCTTCTAAGTTTAGATGTGGACAAACCAGGAAAAGGAATATGAACAGAAAGTCATTGCTTGTATGGAAATACTTCATCTTCCCAATTCTGTACAGGTACCTGTGCATCTTCCCTGCCCACCTCCCATCACTTCCAGTTTGTTTGGGTTTGGTTTGTTTGTTTGGACATTCACTATTTGGTGCATGAGTTGCTAAATCAGGGCACAGCTGAGTGCTGTGAGGTGATTTTCCCATGGGAGACAGGTTTGTTCCCACAGGGACAGATCCTGTCTCCTTCTCACTGCCAGAAGAAAGTGAACCAGGATCAAAATCTAATTTAAAAGGGAAAAAGATGAAGGCTGTGCTGTTATTGAAGGCAAATCCCTGCAGATCCCTGGGAATATAGCTGTTGTCTAATGGAAGCCGCTAATAAACCAAAAAAAGCCACGTAAAGGGAAGCAATCCATTATTTATATGACAGGTAAACCACATAAAGGCTCCTTATCAAGTTAATATTCCAGGCCAGGTACTTGCTTTTGTAATCTTAAAAAAGTCGAATAAGTAGTCATTCAGGGGTTTGTTTTCATTCTGTGTGTTTGTCAGCTACGTGAGCACCTGCCATTTCCCAAAGAGTTGTGCTCCGCATGATTTACGCTGCTGCTGGATTGTTTGGCAACATTCCTTCTCAAAGAGGCTACTACCAGCAATAAATTAGCACTTTTCATGATTTAGACATTTTTAAGTGTTCCTAATCTTTCTCTTCCCCCAGTTTTATTGTCAACAAATCCAATATTTGTTGCTCTGTCAACGAACTGGTGCTTTTCTTTCTCTATTGTTGTGCATTCTGTATTTTACAGGAATGTTTAGTTGCTCTGCAGGTGACACATTAATAATACCTTTTGGCTAGATGTGGCACACCTCTTAAGATCTCAAAATATTTTGTAAACTTTCATTAACTCCCAAATTCCACATACTGTAATGATGGTCTAGTCCTTAAGGTGTTTTATCCATGTGCTCTTGAGCCATCTTCACACAGATTGATGAATCTGTGTGGAAAAAACAAAAAATCACATACCCAGTTAAGTGCTTGTGCATGCAAACATAATGCAAAATGGAAATGTAAAATTGAGTTTGTTTTTTTTTTCAACTTGTTTTTAAGGGGTTTTCTTGATTCTGAGCTGTACTGGGCTAAGTTTGTATTTTTGGTTACTCACTCGCAGGGTTTTTACCTTGCAAGTTCCCTCCTTGGATCTCAAAAAGTTCATATCCTTCCCTCTACTGAGCAAAGAAGGACCCCAGTGCACAGCACAATGGAAGAGGACAAACAGAGCAGACCCACAGAAGAAACAGGGGCTGGAGAAAGCGGCTGTGGGTCACGGGCCCTGCTGGTGACCGATCCTCGCGCCCGCCCAGGACCGCGGCAGACAGCGGCCATCAGTGTGGTGACCTCTGCAGCACCACCCAGGAGCAGATTATTTCTAATCCATGGCCCAGAAACTCTGGCTGTCGTTTCCTGAGCTGTGGCTGCAATTCTCAGGAGACAGGAGGGTGGCTCTGGCGGTGGTAGAAGGGTAATTTGGTCTGAGAGCTCCTGGTCCCCTGGAGACAACTGAATGTGTGAGAAACTTGGGCTACTTTTTATAATAGACAAGTTCACAGACAGAAAAAGAAGTGAAAGAGCAGGAGCATTAGAAGTAAAAATAAGAGGGTAAATAAATCGCAATAACACTTAAAATGGAAAAATATCATAACCTTTAAGCTATTAATGTAACTTAGGAGCTCTTAAGTTTTGAATACATTAAGAATAATAAATTATTTTCTGTGATAGCAAAAATATTTTCTCCCTGGCAAATACGCCTGCCTTAAAGAGCAGATTTATTTGTAGAGTGGTTTCGTAGTAGCTCCAAGTTGTAAGGTTTTGCTCCTTGAGCCTCTGAGCTCTGTGTGATTTAGTGCTGGGGGAAGAGATCACTGTTTAATTAATTTTTTAAATAAGCAAATGTTAGAGAGACAAAAAATTCTTCATTCAAGCTTTTTAAGAATGAGCTGTCATGTCAACTAAAGCACTAAAACCAAAGCAGAGGTACAAGTTGTTTGGAGTTTAGGGCTACAGTTAATCTAATCCCCTGTGTTTAGTTCAGGAAAAAAAAAAGTACTAACAGCTTGATTTACATCTAATTCCTGCTGCTGTAATGCAGAAGAATTGCTGCTGACAGAGCAGCACTCAAGAACTTGATACCAATGATTAACCAGATCACCTTATGCAAAGCACAGGACCCAAGATTGCCTCCAACAAATGCACAGAACTTCAGGTCTGAACCACGTGGACGAAATAATGTTCTGTTCCTTCTATGAACCACAGGTCCCACACCCCCCATATTTTCTAGGTCTGTTTTGTATTTTCCTGTGCAGCCAGGCTGGCTGTGCTTGTATTGCACCAGCTCTGCTGCGGTGATGAAAAATTAGAATGGAGACATCAGACTTCCATACACAAACATGGAATATAAAGGTCCATTTGCAGACATCCAGTCCTCAGGTTGCAAACATATCTATCACTACACTGAGCCATGTGGTGAAAACACAACATATGGCAATGTAACCGTGACAGTAAATAAAAGTAATTCTCTGTGTCAGCAGCAGGAGAGGAGCCACCACACGTCATCCATAAATTTGTCTCACACCAGAAAGGCTAAAGAAGACAAAGGCAGCTGCAATGGGAAGTGATGGACTAAGAGGCTCCAGTGACAAATTTTCTTCCTCAATTTAAGGCACAGAAGAAGAATGGGCAGATTTTCTGATCTTTTCTGTCTCAGACCAGAGTCTTTATGTGTCTGTGGAGGAGGCACATCCATGACTTCCCTGTGGGAGCCAAGGAGGAGAATTTTTGGAGATGTGTGGTGGAAATTGTCCTGAGTCCCACCACTCCACATGGGGTTGTACAAGAGGGGAAGAGCCCTTGAGCCCAGATAAAAACCCAATGACACCTCTTCCACCAATCCATGATGCTCCATCCCTTCTTTTCAGAACTCCAAAGACCACACCTGGTGTTCCTTCAGGCACAGCCCAGATCCTACAGGTCAGAGTCCACGAGGTAGAGTTTGGCTTGACCTCAGAAACGCAAGGTTTTTTACCCTACAACTGTTCTGCAGCTGAAAACCACTGGCCTCTTCGCTTCCAGCAGGCACAGACTGGTTTGCATCCTTTCCACTCCCCTAAGATTTCCAGAAATGGGTGCCTGATACTAAACTCTTTAAACCCACTCTAACTATACCTATGACTCTCCTGATTTTTGAGAGTAGATTGCTGATAGTTTTCACTGAGACTCAATCAACTTTGATTAAATATGAAGCTTTACAATGGTATTTTAGGAGTTCATAATCAGAAATCCAGTTCTGCTTCCAGGGAGCTCCATGGACCACCATTTAATCAGGACCATCTTTGGGGTCAAAGTAAAATCCAGTCACGAAGGCCAATAGATACCCATAACAAATTAGAGCTGACAGATGTTTTCTCCAGGGCTGAATTTGCACCAAAGGGTTTTGGTAGAAATTAATCACCTCACCCTGAGAGAAATGAAGGGAATAAAATAACCCTGAAAACTCAGAGAGAAAGTAAAGAAGCTCTTCATAAACAATCTTTTTCTGATACTCAGTAGACTATGGCATACCAGGTTGGAACACCCCAAACAACAATAACAATATCTCTATGCAGAGAGCTGAATTTAGGGCAGTCTGCACTATTGCATCAACCCCAGGTGTGTGGGATGGGATGGAAATTGAGAGGTCTACATCACTCTTCCTACAGCAGAGATGCAACCACAGCCAGCATTTCGTGGATCACAAGGGCCAAATTAATTGGTCTTGCACAATAGTCATGACTACCTGCAAAACACTGTTAACCAGAGTAGATCCACTGCAGCAGCTGACATCAGGTTCACATCTGCACTCACAAATAAGCTTTTAATTAGTTAAAAACTAGCATTTCCAGGCCATGGTCTTCCCAGATAAGCTGTATCTTTGAAGACACAGTTCAGCTGGCAGTGTAGCAAACAGCAGGAACGGGAGGAAAGGCACAGAGGACGAGACCAGAAGCAGAGCTCCAAGATTGTTGGTGCAGCTCAGCGCTGCTTTAGTGCTGGACCTGGCAGCGTTAAATTAATGGCTGGACTCGATGATCTTAGAGGTCTTTCCCAACCCTAATTACACAGTGATTCCATGATTCTTTTCCTGGAATCCTGGTGCTGTCTCGTTTCCCTAACCGTGCCAGCAAATCCTTATACCTATCTATAGATGGCAGCAACTTTCCAAATCTGCTGCAGGTGCTGATGAACCGAGGTGGGCTCTGGCTTCCCACGGCCAGGAGAGTTTCACCACATGAAACAGGGAACAAACTGCACGTGGATTTAATGATATGTACAAAGAACTTCACTCACTCCTGAGGCGGGGTGGAGGGGGAATATATATATATTTTTAATGTGCTTCTGGAAAGGTTTGGATTGACAGCAGAGACACGCATGGGGGTGGAGGAGGCAGTTGGGGGAAGTGGGTGGATTTCTTTTTGCTGCTATTAACTGCCAGCTCAGAAATAGTAAAAAAAAAAATAAAAATAAAAAAAAAAATACACCCTGACTGTGATTGTTGCTGGCTCTTAGCATATGTCAGGCTCTTATCATTTCAGAGCAGCTGGCAAGTTCATGCAGAACCACCAGGCGGCCCAACGTGGCCAGTAATCAGTTAAGTACAGATGTCCAAATAGATGTAACTTCCATTAAACTTTAAATAAAGATAATTTATGCTGAGTAAACAGACGAGTGAGCACATTTGCTCAAATACAGATGGCACTACCTGATAGCAGTGCATTAGAAGGGTCATTAAACAGGGAGGTTCAGTAACATAGTGCTCCAAGATGGTCTTCTGCAAGGAAAAATAGCTGAGATCAGGGGTATAAAGTCTACCTCTGCATTTTTATTTTTTTTATTTTTTTCTCCCCTCTGCTTCTTTTTAAATAGCTTGGCAAGTCTGGAGTCTTAACCAGGCATGAAGAGAGACATACCTTCTCCTGGAGAGACACCCTTGTACTTGTCCATGGAAAAAAATAAAATTATAAAGGCACTGTAGTCTGTCTCACTTGGAAATCATCGTAAGTGTGCTCAGTTGGAGGGAGGAGAAATTTTTGAGGATGAAGGCCTTAATCCAAGGCCTGATGACTGCAGGGAGGTACTTCCCTGAAACGGTCTTTGCATTTTCCCTGCATCCCCAAGGCAAGAGAGGCACTTTGTGACACCCACAGTGGCACACTTTGTCATGGAACATGGTTAGATGCACACTGAACACACAGAAATCCCTTCCTTCCCTTCCTTCTCTTCCTTCCCTTCCTTCCCTTCCTTCTCTTCCTTCCTTTCCTTCCCTTCCTTCCATGCCAGCTCCTCAGTAAGGGCAGGGAGTTCAGCTGAGGACCCAAATTTTGGGGTTTAGACACCAGATATTGGGGTTCTGGCCTTCCCAGAAGCTTAGTGAGGAATGAAAAGGTGGGATCATCTTTAGTATGAGCAGAGCCATTGAAATCACCTTTCTGATTTTCACCTGTTCTGTAATAACTCTCCATCTCCTTGTCTGTCATCAGCAATAATGACATTATTTCAGCTTTGGGAAGATCATGCATTGGAACAATATCACCCATGACCTGTTTTAGTCACTGCAAGCAAGGATGAGACTTTTCTTGGCTGGTTCCTGCCTGTGAACAGGTGGGTCTCCATGCTAAACTTGTTATCCAGGTTCCTTCTGCAGCTGGTGGAGCTTCCCAGGGCAATCCATGCTCTGTAAAGAGCTGTGATGGATCACCTCTGGAGCTGCTTCTCTCTACTGACTATTGAGAGAGTCCAGATGTCTGCACTAAGCCAGATGCCTCATTTTCAGATGGCTAATGTTAGATAAAAGAAATCCAGCTCAAAAGGGAGCATCAGCCTCTCTTTATTATTTTTATTTACTATGTTCTTCTCTCTGCTTCAACTTGGTCCTTGTGGAATAAGGATAAAGATACATTAATGCTAATATGATAGCCTGCTTATCAAACCTCCTCTTATCTGTGCTAAAGGTTGCCCCTGGGACACTTTCAGTGGGAGAACTGGAGGATATTGTTTAGTTATTCCAATGCATTTTCAGAAATTAAATTAAAGCACCTGGATTTTGAGTCTTGCACTTACGACCTTGCCTCACTTTTATTTGTTGCAAAATAATTTATTTTCAAGTATCTGTAGGGTCAAAATCCCCTCTCCCCACATTACAAGATACTGTCTTTCCTTTGATTGTCTCAGAGTCCTTCCTCCAGTGACTCTCATTTTAAACCAGTGCCATTCTTTAAAAGCTCTTGGTCTGTTTTGATCCCATTCATGATATTGACCTACACAAAACCTTTCTCCTCCCCTCAACTTTTCCATCATTTTAAAATCACCCCTGTTAAAAATGTTCACATCAAATTCCATAACTCTTGAGTCTGATGGTGAGATTGTCTAGCAAGAATATTCATGCTGCTGCAGTCATTGTTGAGACATTTTTTGCCCTAAATTCTCTCAAGAATATTTAAATTAATGGCAAATGGCTGGGATGAGGCACTGAACAACAGTATCCAATGCTGCAGTGAAGATTTCCAGCATCATGCGTTATTCAAAGTATTTTCTTATTCAGGGTGATTACTTCATTTTACATTTCCTGGCCTCATGCTCATGTCACACCCCAGTTCCTGTGGCTGTCAGATTAAACACTGCTTTATCAGAAGAAATGCCACTGAATTATACAATTTCTTTGGCCATTTAACACCTTTATCTCTGCCTTGCCTCTGCCAGGATTACTGACACAGATTTGTCCTGTCCTTGCTATCCTAGAAAACTCCTAAAATATATGTAGGAGGACTTCCTGGGGAATATTTTTAACACTCCTTTAGCATGTACACAAAAGTCACATTTTTGTAGAGGAAAACTGTGTGCAGGTACAAATGAGCTTTTAATGGTTGAAATGACATCATGTAAAAAAAAAAAATCTCATGGCTAGGGGAAAATTCCTGAATCCTGCTGATTTCTCTCCCAGTAAACACAAGTGGGGTGAGATACTTGTTCATGTAAACCCACCTGAAAGTTGCCCCATGGAGCTGATACCCTCTTGCTAGAAGAAGCTCTAAAAGCATTAACCTTGATGGAAGTGTCACCTGGGACCAGGTAAAAGGACACCAAAGTCCATCTGAATGGTCCAGAGCACTCAGAGCATCTCCTCCCTCACCCAGGGTGTTTTTTGCTGCTCACACACATTCACAGAGTGATTCTCCATGGCTGGAGGGACCTCAGCAGTGCTGTGGGGTCACAACACGTGGCCACCACTGCATGTAGGGTCATTTCAGCCTTGGACAGCCCCACGTGAGAGGGGTGACAGAAGGTGGCAGGCTCTGCTGGGAGCAGGCTGTGCCAGATCAGCTGCACAGCTTTTGGCCAGCTCAGAGAGTGACCACAGCAAATTAAATCTGCTTAGAAAGCAGTCCTGAGACACAGCAGGAGGAGCAGCAGGAGGCTGCCCTGACCTAGGCCTGGCTTTGCTGTTCCACAGCGTTAAGCAACAACCTTAACCTCCCCCAGCTATATGAAAATCAATGGAATCATAGAATAGTTTGGGTTGGAAGAGACCTTCTAACATCCCAGTCCTGTTTTCAGCTCAGGTACAGTTAATTTCTTGTCAGCAGCTGTTGCAGTGAGGTGTTTTGGATTCAGGATGGGAATGGTGACACACTGATGGTTTGGGTTTTTGCTAAGTTGTGTTTTTCCTGAGGCAAGGATATTTTTCTCCCCTGTCTCATGCTCTGGCGGGTTCACAAAAGAAATTGGGAGGGAGCATAGCTGGGACAGGTGACCCAAACTGACCACAGGGATATTCCACAGCACTGGATGATGGGTTTTCAAACCAGATTCCTTTCTGAGCCTTTGTTCAAGCTGTGAATTCTGGATCTGGTTTTAGGCATTCCTCAGATACAGCAATTATTACCCCTGATAGGTATTCTGGTCTTTCTGTCTGTCATCAGCAGTATTTTTTTTCTATTTCGATGTCTCCTGAGGGCCAGATTGTGCTAGAAATTGTCAAAATATTTACTTGCTTCTCCAAAAAAATAAAAAAAAAAGAAAATATCATGAGAGAGCTTAGCCAAGATGAGCTGTGTCCCTGTTCTGCAGCCAGCCCTCTCAGTCCCAGCCATTCCCACCAAGTGATCCACCTGCCAAATGGGATTCCTTCTTCTGGCTGCCGTGATCATTCTCCTTCCAAGAACAGCTGCTGAACAGACAACTGAGTCACTGAAGGATACCAGGCAGAGACATGTGGGAGAGAAAAACCACTGAGTTGTTCACAATCTGCTCCTCGTATTTGAAATCACAACTAATTGCCCTGACTTGGCACAGTGGTCTCTGCCTCAGCTCCCTGAGGTACAGGAGAGTGACACGTGGAGGAGACCTTAAGGGACACATTAGAGAATTGTTCCATCCATTTGCTGCCTTTTAGACATGATAGTTGTTCTGACACCTTAAATTTAAGCACCCAGGCCTGGCAATGTGACTGCCACCCTCAGAGCTCCTCTGCCTAAAATGTGAATCTGAGGTGACAATTTTAAATTACCTCAGTTCAACTGGTGCACGTGCACGTGGGCAAGATGCTGATTTTGGTTTCAGTCAGGACATATTTTGTTTTTCTATCTGGTTTATATAAAGCAAGCCATTTGGGTTGCATTAATTAAAATGGTTCATCCTTGTGGAAGAAAAGCCCAGGAGTTGTCAGAAGGAGCCAAGAAGCACGAAGGCAACTCCATCTCAAGGATGCAAATAGATGCCATGATTTGTTTTTCACTTTATATTAGTTAATGTCTTGTTTATTTTATTACCGTTCCAGGCCAGAAGCTTAGGAACTAAATAACCCATGGCACAGAAAATCCTCCTCTTGTTTTTAACAGGGGCAGGGAATCATGTAACAGTTAGGGTTGGAAGGCACCTTAAAGATCATTTAGCCTAAATCTCGAGGTAAGACCCTTAAGTTTTTCTGCCAGAATGAGAATCCTTCAATTCTGTGAGCAAAATATAATTCTGAGTGTGACCAGATGCCTCAAACCATCTGACTGATTTAAAATAGGAGGAACAGCTTTTCCAAGAAAAGTTATTAGGTCAAATCCTCCCCTCTCATCCCACTCTGCAGCACACTGATGTCGCTGATGCTGCTGGTAAGGAAATGTTGACTGACACAGCCTGTCAGGAAAAGAAAGGGTTTAAGAAATGGGTTAAATATTTCAGGCTCTGATTTAACAACCATCTGAGTTAGCAGCAACTTATATATTGATGGCAAGGAGCTCTGAGTGCTTGCAAAGCAGAGGGAAGGTGCTGATAGATCAGATCAGCCCAGCCACAAAACACTCTTAAAAATGCACATATACATGGCAAGGTTATTCAGCTCCTGCCTTTGGGTGGAATAATTGCCGTGTGAAACATTAGTGAATCAGCATGAATGTTTCATAAGTTTGAATTTATAAAATATTTCTGATTTTCCTGTACACATGCTTTCCAAAGATAACTTTCAAGTGCTTGCTGTATTATGCATCTCACTTTTCAAGAGAACAGCATGATTTCCTTGAAGACATATCCGTTTAGAGAGTTGCCATGGCAATTTGTTCCCACCCCCCAAAAATGCTTAAAAACAGATTTTTCCATTGTCTTCTGATTTCTGCAGATTACAACATGCTTTGCTTTTCTCTCTTCCCTAGAGTGGCTCTAGGTGAGTGTACAGAAAAAAAAAAGAAAGTGAAATCTTTTTGTTATTTAAATTACCTTCTGATGGGAGCAGAAAGCTTTTTCCTCTAAAGTTTAGTCAAAAACAAGGCAAAATCATTTTACTATTTGAAACAATCATTTATTAGCATTATTTTTTTTTATCCCAGGAGAATCCTGATAAAAAATTGCCTGTGCAAACATAAAACCTCTTTTTACATATGCAAGGTAATTATTAATCCAATTAGCCATCTGCATACCAGCATATTTAATTAGTTCTCAGAATTACTCTTTCCCTGCTGTAATTGAACTAACCACCTTGTGCAATCTGTAAATCTGACCCAATAAGGTAAGTTTTGGCAAAAATGGGATTAATTGAAGAATATTCCTTTTTTTTTTTTTTTCTTTTTTGTTTCTGCTCCTAAAGAAAGGCAATCAGTGATGAGGATTATATGTTCATATGCTGAAAAATTATGGTTTTATTTCTGGAGGGGAAAAAAGCCAAAAAAATTATTATTGTGATATTTTTATCCCTATTAACTTTTTAACAATTACCCTCTTTGATCATTGTTAGTTTCTTGATCCCTAAGCATAGTCAGACAGTATTTTGACTTTAGAAAAGGCTTCCTTGCTTGCAAACACTCCTTCTTTCCCTCTTTTATTGAAAAACAAAATGGAAAACTAATAGTGTTTGACAAGTCCATTCTTGGCCATGTTTCATATCAGAGGTTGTGCTGTGTTTTTAAAATAATATTGCTCTTTCACAATTCTGGTTTTAATTGCTCTGCTGGGGGAGATGGATCAGCACAAAATTCATGTCCTGATGGTTTTCCTTTGTTCAGGAATCTCTGAATAACTCCAGGAAGCCAAAACATGTGAGTGGGTTTGACCAGGTAGCTCTGAGAGACTTGAGCTTGTTCCACTGATATGGGGAAAACAAAATGAGGAGGAAAAGGGATGGAAAAACAAACAAACAAACAAAAAAGGGGGCTCCTCTGACATCACTTGAGATGTCTTGGAGGCATCTGAAGTGTCCTGACGGGTCTGGTGTGGGGATGACCTGTGAGAGACTGTGCTCTCCTGGGAACCAGGCTGGACAAAACAATAAAGGGCTATGGATGGCTGTGTTGAGGAGACTGGGCCAAATTTATGTCCTCTACAGACTATACCGAGGTTTGACTTCCAGCCCAGGGGCTCCAGGGTGGGGGTAACCATCCATTTGTGTCTTAGCAGTGAGCTGAAGATTTATTTCTTTTCCTGTCTCTTCCTGTGATAACTCTGCTCCTTTCAAGCCCTGCAAGAAATGGTATTTTTCCCATTCTGCCTGGCCTTTATACCCTGTCCTGCCTTGTCACAGCCCCTGCAGGAGGGACACAGTAAATGCCTGTTCCCTGAAGCCTGTTCACCGGGCTTTGGCTGTTCTTTCCCTAAACAAATCCAACAGATGACCCTGGCTGACCACTGTACACATGGAGGGACCTCTCAATTCAGTCACCATAAAACCAGTATTTGATGAATTTTGGTGCAGAATTTAGGAGCATCGAACCCAGGTATTAGGAATTGTGGCTAAATCTCCGATCCTGATGACATAGCCAGGACATTTCAGTAGCTCAACAAGTGTGGAAGACTTGCAGAGTGAAATTTTTGGTGATTTTGGAGACTCTGCAGCCTTTAGGTTGTGACAATTATTTGCTGCTTTCCCTGTTCCTCCTGTTTGAACAACTTAAGCTGTTACTGCCTCAGCATTCCCATTTGCCTCTGCTATTATGTGTTCTGGAACAATGAACACAATCACCCATTTCAGAACAGGATTTTGACTGTGTGTTTGTAAATAGGCTTCCAAGCAGAAAGGGAGAGTGGGGAAATGAAGGAATTGCTATCTTCTTTCCATATATATATATATATGTATATAAAAATACACATAAATAATAAGAGCTTTCTTATGCTTTGCTGCTTCCTAGGATGGTAAAAAGGTTACAAAAGGGTAAACTGGAGTCAGTGGGATTTTCCCTTTTGCCTCCAAGATATATCTCTGGTTTAATTACTAAATAATCTGCCTACAAAGTTGATCCAACTGAACCAGACACAATGTTCATTTTTGCAAATGCGATGTGCATGTAAGTAGAGAGGAGTTCTGAATGCTGATTTCCTTTCTGCCTCATCCCCATTTGAAAAGAAAAAAGGCAAAAAATAAAAAAAGTCTGTAATTAAGGATCACTCAGCTGAAGTGAATGAAAAGCTGAGAAGCTACTGAAATATTAAAGACAACTTTGTGCTGTGCTTAGTCTTGCCCCGAGCAACATCCTTGCTCTGTCCTTACCTGGTGTTCTGCTTTTTGGGTCTCACAGGGCTGATTTCACTCAGACCCAGCGGTGCCCTCAGCTCTGAGCTGGAACGTCTCTGTCATGGATATCTCACCCTCACAGCTGCAGGGACTGGAACATGGGTAGGACAAGAGGAATAGGTGGCAAGGCAAGAAGAAGCGGCTTCAAGTTGCACCAGAGGAAGTTTAGGCTGGATATTAAAAAATAAATTACTTCACTGAAAGGGTTGTCAAGCATTGGAACAGGCTGTCCAGGGAAGTGGTGGGATCACTGCTCTTAGAAATATTCAAAAATGTCTGAATGTTGCACTTCAGGACGTGGTTTTGTGGTGGACCTGGAAGGGTTGGATCAATGGTTTAACTCAGTGATCCTGGGTGGTATTTTTCAACCTAAACATTTCTATGTTAACAGCAGATGGCTGTCTGTACACGTACAGCATTGGATGTGCAAGCTCAAGGAAGCAAAGGGTGCCAGATTCCCAAACTTTGCTAGTGAATGTTGCCATGAACTTGGGAGAGTTGCATAAAACCCACAGGAATTCAAAATTGCCATCAGTGCTAGAAAAACGGGGAGCTGTCAGCCAGCTTTCATTTGAATTAAAATGATGTTGTATGTCATGAGCTGCTGGCCCATCTTCTTCCTCTGGCTTGTATCATAAGTGCAAGAAATGAGCTCACCAGAACATGTGCACAGCCTCATTCATCTTCTATTTGATGTGAGGGTGTCCCAGGAAAAAACAAAATCATTTCAATTCTCTCTTTTTGTAACAAGGAATGAGAGCAAAAGAAAACAAGTTTCTACCTGCCTGTGGATCCTACAGGAGGTTTGGCTGAACTTCCCTGGAGCTCCCTGAAGATGCTGTCACAGACCTGGTAACACACACTGATAGCTCCCAGTCATGACAACAAACCTGTGTGCGATTTCCTCTTCTAATTAATTTAATTTTGGCTTCTGGTCCTTGAATATAATCAATCAAGAGCTTATGCAGGACCAAGTCACCCTTCTAAAAATCAGCCAGAATATTGCAGTGCCAGACACCATAGGCTGGTATGTGCTGATCCTCCATTCTTTGATTACTCCAGCACTGGTTTTTGAGAGATGCTGCACCACCCAAGCTGTCAGAGTGGCACAGAACTAATAACCAGGCTGAGCTACGTCCTGATGATGTGACAATGGTACTGATGGTGCTTATTCTCAGAGACTACAAGGCAGCATTTCTTTGATTGCTTATGGGAACACTTTACAGCTGAAGTATAATTTCATTTATTAGAGGCAGACAGCTTATAAAAATGTGTGAAACACAACAGGTACCAAAAGGAAAGGTTGGGAAGACTAATGAGGCACAAGGCTCGTACCTTTAAAGAAAACAAAGGTTTCTACACACAAACAGCTGATGCAGTTTGTTTTTTATAGACGTAAATCAATCAAAATATTCAAACCATGTTATCCTGAAGTGTTACAGCAAGTACATTTCATCTAAAATTATTGATGACTTTGCTTTTAAACAGAGGATAGGACCAAAAAGAAAACACGGAGAAGAAAAAAATCTGTCACATTCAAAGAAATATAGCTGGAGTGAAAACCAATCTAGCAGAAGGGGAAAATGTGCACAAGTAAAATTATAATAGTATTGTCACAAAGTGTCTCTTCCTCAGAACTGTCTCCCACCCTGCCTGAGCACTGACTTAAAACAAAATGTGATGCAAACATCTTCAGAATAGATCCAGGAGTGAAAAGGTCAGCATGGTTCAAGAGTGACAGAACTGCCCCAAGCAGCTGCAGATTCATGTCCCAGCTGCAGAGGGATGTCCCTGCTGGATGACAGACATGGAGCAAAGATCAGACGAGGCACCTTCAACTTTATCAGGTTCCTCAGAGCCCTGTCCAGCCTGGCCTTGAACACTCCCAGGGATGGGGCATCCACACCTTCTCTGAGCAACGTGTGCCAGCGTTTCACCACCCTCATTGTAAAAAAACCTTCTTCCTTACATCTAAATCAACTCTCTTTCACCGTAAAACCATTATTCCTTGTCCTGTCCCAACATTCCCTGCTAAAATGTCTGTCCCCATCTGTCAAAGGCCTCGGTGGGAACTGAAAAATGCTCTAAGTCTCCCTGGAGCCTTTTCTTCTCCAGCCTGAACAACCCCAACTCTGTCCTCACAGAAAAGGTGTTCCATCACTCCAATCACCTTTGTGGCCTCCTCTGGCTCCACTCCTACATACATATCATTATAATGAATCTTTGGATTACAATCCTGATTAAGGCATTAATGAGTTGAGCTTTGCCAGTTCCTGTTAAGAAAACAACCAAAGCGTGTTCTGTGAGAGATGAGAATCAGGAAGCAAAATGCTTGGTACCCTTCTGTCTCCACCATCACCTCATTCCTCTGATGACAATCTTCGTGATCCATCACACAGACATTATTTCTCATCCAAATTATTTTGCATTTTGTTGAATTCAGGTAGGGGTCATGGAACCAGTTCAGTTCCCATCTTTTTGGCTGTGTGGTTGTGGGTTTTGGCAAAACACAAAGGGAAAGGGATGGAAGGGATGGAAGTCTGGCAAAGCCAGTTTTCTCTCATGTGAAAACCATTTAGCACTGTCTGGGAGGGGGCCTTGAGGGAGGAGTCAGTACCATATACCTTGCTTTGAAGCCCTGACATGTTCTGAATAATAATACCTGTCTGTAATAAAGAATTAAGCTCATGGATGGGAATAGAATAGAATAGAATAGAATAGAATAGAATAGAATAGAATAGAATAGAATAGAATAGAATAGAATAGAATAGAATAGAATAGAATAGAATAGAATAGAATAGAATAGAATAGAATAGAATAGAATCACTAAGTTTGGAAAAGCTCTCTAAGATCATTGAGTTCAACCATTAATAGTGCCAGAGCCATCACATCTATGCACCTTTTGAATACCTCCAGGATGCTGTCTCCACTGTTTCCCTGGGCAGCCTGCTCCAGTGCTGGTGAGTGCCTGAGCTTTACCTCCCACCTCTCTGCCATTGCACCTGGAGCTCCAGCCCTTACTGGAATTGAGCACAGCAGTTACAGTGATGCTAAGTGTAACCCTGAGCCATTCCCATGCCCTGACACAGCCTGTATTTAATCCCTCTCACTGATTCTCTTATTCCAAACCTGATGCTTTTCCACAGGATGCCAGACTCCTTTCCGTGCCCTCAGGACGTGCTGAGTGCGTTACCCCCACTCTGCCCCGACCACCCACAGTCCTCCATGGTTCAGTTCTTCCTGAAAGCAGTGTGTTTGCTTTAATCATGAACCACATGAAGGCTGCACTGACAGACAAGTCTGAATCTGCTTTTCCCCTTCCAATGCAACTTCTGCCCCAGAGAACAGAGCACGTCCTTTAGAGAGCTGCCCTGCTGCCTGGGTACATTAACTCCAGGCTCTCTCAGCTGATGCCAGCATCAATGAAGACTTCTGGGTAGGAAACTGCATAATCTCAATTCATTTCTTACATGCTCTTCTGCAGTGGAAGGACAAGGGAAAGAAATTAGCTGACTTAGCAAGTGGCTGCATCCTGGAGCAGGTCACGTACAACGTTTTACCCCTGGTGTAATCTCAGTGCTAAGTGTTGTGCTCACAGGGAATGCTGTGTTACTTGTGCTCAGTGAAGTCATTGCAGTGGAATAAATGCAATGCCAAGATGACCCTGCTTTGCTCCAGCTCCCTTTCTTCCCATGCATAATGAAGAGAAGGTAAAGGGAAGAATATCCTTTGCTATTGTACTCTGGCAGAGAGGGCTCACCTGAGCGACTGCCAGCCAGCCATGGAATTTCATCTGAGCTTCCCAGATAAAATCTCCTGTCTCAGGGGCTGTATTTACTCAGTGTGTTTAATGTGACAATGAAAACTCCACACACCCCAATCTTTTAAATAATAATAAAACCCCCAGAAACAATGAAAAATTTCACAGCCAACCTAATAAGTGGAAAGCTAATAAGTGTCAAAGTCAGAAGATAAAATTCTAACCAGTAAAGCAGAAAGAGGGAATTTCTATTTCTTACAAATAAAAGAGCACCAAAAAAAAAAAAAAAAAAAAAAAAAAAGAAAGAAGAAAAAGGAAAAAGGAAAAAAAGAAAAAAAAGGTTCTGCTGTTTTGCATCCACCATAAACTATAATGTTTAATATTGCCATTCAGGTTCTCCTTGCCCACCTTCTTTTGGGCAGAGTGCCTTCAAAGAGGGAAGCATTGCTTTGTGCACACAGGATTTGGACTAATTTCAAGATGTTTTGTTTCAAGAGTGCCTTTGCACCCAAGCAGGTGTCTGGCAGCTTTTTTTTCAGTTAAATGAGAAACTTTTGCAAAGAGAAGGAGAGAAGGAAAGGAAGAGTAAAAGGGGAGAAGGAAAACAAAGGGGCAGAGCCAGTTTTGGAGGTGTCTTCATGGGGTTTTCTGGGCAGATGGGATCCTGAGGAGACACAGCTGAACAGAGCTGATGAGCTCCATGGAGGCTGTGAAAGGTTGTACTTGGTGCAATCATGTCACAGCTGCACAGCCTCAGATTTGGACCTGAAGAAAAGGCAGAGTTGAGAGAACCTGTGAAAAAATAGTAGAGCTGAATGTGGGGTCCCATCACAGAATCATAGAGTTACAGAGTGGTTTGGGTTGGAAGGGACCTTAAAGATCACCCAGTTCCATCCCCACTGCCACAGACAGGTATGACACCCACTGGACCAGCTTTCTCACCCTGGACTTTAAAATCTCCAGGAATGGGGCATCCACAGGTTCTCTGGGCAACCTGTTCCCTCATAATAAAGAATTTCTTTTCTCTTTAGTAATTATTTTGTAAAGGTTTAGCCTTTACCATCAGCTCTGCCTTATGTGTGGACAAGACTTGCACTTTTCTTGCAAGAGAATTAAGAACAGGAATGAATATCCAAATAATTTGTTCAGACATGCCAGGCTGATGAGAGACAGAGAACTTTGGGACTCCTGGGGTGAGTTATCCAGCAGCACTCTAAGGAGACAGGGCAGTGACTATGCTTGTCAGACAAATGCAAAGACCCAAAAGTCATACTTTCCATGCACCCTGAATTACTGCTTGCAAGTAACACTTCATGATCCTTCTGGGAGTCCCCTATTAAAAGCAAAGCATTTGAGGCTGGCTAACAAACTGATCACAGGCTGCATTATTGATTGTGCTATTAAGGTCTTCGTTTGAGCCATTAGCAGGGCTAATGAAATGGTCGAACGCTTCCCTCCAGCACAACCATCACTGTGTTTCCTTCCAGCTCCACTTTCAGCGTCCAGGCCAGCTCACATTGAACCCAAGGGGGACCAGGCTGCTGCCTGTTGTAGGGATGGATTGGCTACACTGTAAAATAAACCTATGGATGAGATATTAGCATGGCATTAGCCATGGAAGAGTATAGGAAGGTTACTATGTTCCAGTTCATTATACAATAATTCACTAATGAAGTCAGAGGCTGTAAATGTGAGTGCATTTAACTCCACGTCTTCCAGTCAGACAAGGAGCTGATGTGTATTTTTCTTCCCTGCACTACCAGCCTCAACAGATAAGCATAATCTGTCTCAGTTACGCCAGGAAATCAAACCTCACCTAGACCCCCACCCAAACAGCAAGATCAAACAGCAGAAACATCATCCCCAGGTTTTTGGTTGTTTTTTTTTTTCAGCTTTGCAATATTTTTAAATCCTTCTCAGCACTGTAGGCAAACTGGAGAATGAGGGCAAAATAAGTTATACTGTCCTGGCCTGGAAGTGGGAATATTCCTCTTTTCCAGCTACTGGTCCTTTCACTCCCTGGGCTCAGGTCCCTTCTGTGTCCCCACAAGGTGACACATGTCCCACCAACAGGTAACTCTGCACCCCTGGTGCATCACAGGCAGGGCTTTGGGTCCAATTCCAGCAGCCTCCTGGATCCAAGAGCTGGCTGTGACTCTCCTTCTCCATGGATATGACATGAGACAACTTCAGAGTGAGAAATCAGCACACACTGGCTTGTGCTTTGCTGCCTTTTAACTTCTGATCTTTTTCTGTGAAGATCCTCAAGAATCACAATGTTTCTTATATGTAAGGAAGCCTCTTCCACACTGACTGGATTTTCCACATTAACTGGCAGCTTTTTAAACAAATGGTTAAAAAGAAAACATTGCATCTCCCTCACTACCACTACCACTGCTACCTTTAGATTTTAGGTGTTACATTCTAAAGGCATTCTGTATCATGTGTTTAAAACATCTCAAAAGTAATTGAATTCACAGTGCCTCATAAAATTTCCACCAATTGCTCATTCAAATATATAACTTGGCCAACTGCAAATGTAATATCTCAGACAGTCCTTTTCCCATTTGCTTCCTCTGCATCCCAATAGTTTTTCTTCCCCCTGATGCCCTGCTGCCTGTGCTGTCCTCATTCCCTTCTCCACATGAGTTAACTGTCCACAAGCTGACCCATTTCATAAACCATTTTATCTTCTGTGCACACTGGGTATCTATCTCACTGGAAATTATGGAAGCTGGGAACCACCTTTATTAAAGCGAGGTCCACGTCCCTATTTCAGGAAAAGATGTCTGGTACAAAGGGTTCTAATGCTGGTTGTACATTTCTTGGTGGTGACAGATCTTGGTTCCTGAGTATTCAGTGCATCATCCTCAAGAGAACTAAGAGCCTTCATCACTCAACCAAATCCTACTTCACACAGCTGCCATGGTGAGAAAATTCACCCTTCCTGCTTTGTGTCAGTTTTTTTTTTTTTTCTTTCTGGATTGAAAATCCTGGTGAAAATCCAGGTCCAGGTTTGTATGGATGGAGCTGTGGAGAAATTCAGCTTCAGTGATGGCCTAGGAGGTGATGGTGAATAGACACTGATGATGAGGGAAACTGCTCCATCTCTCTGCCACAGCAGCTGCAGGGACACAGAGACATTGCAAAGGGCCATGAGCAAGTGAGGAAGGTGATGTGAGGGAAGCAAAATGTTTTAGAGGGATTTTTGCCACTCAGCAGAGTAAATGAGATCTCAGGATTCATGTGGCTTTGTGTGGAACAGGCATTGTGAAGCGGATATGTTGAATTAAGGGATGGCAGCACTTAGGTCAAGTAACTTTTTTTTTTTTTAAGAAGGAACTTAAGAAATTATCTTCTTGCTGACCAGTTCCTCCTGCCTTTTGCCTTTTATTTCAATAAATTTAAATTGCAAATAGCTTACTTGCAGAGCCTTTCTGCTGACAGCTCACCTGTTGGGAATCTGAGCTCCTGGGTCTCTCTGGGGTCTCCTCTCTGCTCTCCTTGGGGAAGGGGAAAGGCAGCTACATCCACTCATATCTCCATAACTTCATTATGTTTCGTAGCTTCTTTGGCTGCCACTTCAACTGCTCCAAGGTCACTTCTGCAGTGAACACAGAAGCCTGGGGGAGGATCCAGACTCTCACCTTGAGGGGATTCAATCCAGTTGTCCAAGCACAGGGGGAAACTGGAGGGTTCTACTCAGCCCTCAACTTCCAGGAGTCCCGGGCTCCTGTAGCTCCAAAGTGGCACTTGCCAAACCTACAGGGCTTTCACAAGCAGCATTTTGTCTGCAATGAGGCTCCTGTCTGCAGGCAAGAGCCTCAAATTTTGGCTGGATTATTGTAATTAGAGCCATCAGTGACTGCTTAAAATAGTCTTTATTTGAGGAGGCACAACATAATGGGTTTACTCAACACTGGACCATGTGGCACAGGATTTTGTCCTACTGCTGGAACTGATGCAGGTAGATAAATCTGCTCCCCTTGAGCTTTTAATCAGTCAATCAGCAGCTTTTCAAGAAACAAAATATTTATTGACCCTACTCCTAAGACTACAGTTTTTCTCCAACAGCTTTTCTTGATATATCTTCCCTTAGTCACTCAGAAATGCTGCTCACACAAGGGAGAAAGAATGGAATTTAATAGTTTGGCCAGGATTTTTTGATGTCTAGAAACCCAGACACAGCAGATTAACCAAAATTACCTCTGCATGTCCCAGAATGCCAAAGATTGATGTTGTCAGGGCAGTGGCTGAAGTGCAAGTGATCTGTGTCCTGCAGGTTTTGTGCAATGCAACAGATAACCTTGATCGCCACTCTTGGAAAATGCAAACCGAGGCCATGCAAGTGCAAGGATTGCTCTTCTGGTCCAGCTAGAGCTGAAAATTCAAATGTTTTTCTGAGAAAGAACTCTTTGGGGGAATAAAAAGGACTGTGAAATAAATTTAAGAGGTTGAATGGTTTCAGTTTGGGTTTTGAGCAGGCCAGAAACTCTTTGCTTTAAACAGTACAATGTTAAACTTAATGCTTTTTTTTTTGTACCTGGGCTGTATCACCACAGACAGGGATGTCACTGCCATACATATTTGTTGTCAAGTATAAGGTGTTAAAAGACAGGAGCAGCTCAAACACAAAACATCCTTCAAGGTAGAAGAATATGAAAATCACCCTCCTGTCCCAGTTTCTTCTTGCACTGGAGTTTAATGGGACATTGTGGGTCTTACTGGTCCGTACTGGTACCATCCCTCCCTCGCCTTGCAGGTAAAATCTGTGTTACCTGCTCAGGACCATAATATTTGTGATTTATTGACTCTGTTTGGAAACAGCTCTTTCACAGAGTACAAATTCTCCTGGATTTATCAGTCAAACCAGAGGCTTTGGAGAGCAATTATTTTCCAAGGAGAATAGGTATGGATGGATGTACAGTGACAAAAGAGGTAGAAGGCTTTGAAAAAGCCAATTTTAAGATGGAGTGTTTCTTTCTGTGGTTCAAAAGAGGAGTAGGATCCTAAAGGAGAAGGGATTATTCCTTGAGAGAGCACCTGAGTTTTGCTATTCCAGCAAGATAGGAGTCAGTAGCTTAGCTCCAAGGAATTATATTAGTAGTCCAGCCTGTCTCTTTCCATCCTTTTCCTGTGTCTCTTTATAAAGTTCTAAGTGCTTTTCAATGAAGAAAGAAGAAACATGATTTTAAGATGAGTTGGGGTTGAGCCTTCAGGCAGAAACAATGCTCAGAAACTACGTTTTAATGAATACAAAATATTACACCGTGAAAATCAGTGGCTGTTGCTGCTGCTTTTTCTTTGAAGGTATGTTAATTTTTGTTGCTCTTAAATACTCTTGTTGCTGGGAAACCGCCTCACACACTGTAATTGAAATTGGTTCTTCATATCCCGTTTTGTTCCTGGCAGGTTTGAAGTGTTCTTAAAAGCTAAAAAACTCTGCTGAGGAAAGGCAAGGTGCAGCTGATGGCAGATCCACTGGCATTTCTTTGGGCAAAAACACATCATGAAACACATTCAGAAAAATTAAAGCATTGGGGCAGGGTGCACATTGAAACTGGCAGGGGGCTGTGGTGAATATTTTTGGGGGATGATGTAGTGGGTGAGAAGATTTGGAAGGGTAAGAAGAATGTTTAATGGACTGTGGGAGTTAGAGGGTCTGTTTCACACCAATCCACCTTGGTCTGAATCACTCAGCATTTCCCCATTCAGGGGTTATAACTCTTATCCCAAACTTTTCAAGACTCTGGTACACAGACACTTCGCAAAACTCTGACTGTGTAATTAGTTGTATTCTTCCTTTGCAAATCAATTTGGTCTTACTTATGTTTTAAAAGATATGTCACTTTTCTATCTTTTTTTTTTCCCAGTAACTTGTTTAGCACCTTCTGTTATCTTGCAGGATTTGTACAAGTAGCTGAGCAATGTGGCTTCAGAGTAAAGATCAGCACACAGCTTAACTCTATTTTAAGATGCTTAATATGCACTCTGGTACCAAATCATTGTGTCTCTGAGATGAAAATATACTTGCTGTTCCTCTGACATAAATCCCTCTTTTATCTGCTTTGTTTGGCTCCTCAACAGGGCGAAACTTGGCCAGATCTGAGAGCTGGGTCCACAGGGAGAAAGCTAAACAAGAAACACTTCAATGTTATTAAAGACAAAGCTCTCGACTCTTCACCTCCTTGATTAATGCTGCTTATAACTGTGCCTTATGTGAGGAAGAACAAGAAGCTCAGAGAAACAAAGGCTCTGCTGAAGTTTATGGACTGAATTTCAGAAACATACATCCCATTCCCTTTTTTATCATACTCTGCTCCAGCCTTGCCTCTCCCTTAGCCTGCAAACTCCTCTGTGCAGAGCTCTGTTGTGCTCAAGTGCTATTCACGTCTTTCATCCTACATAAATAATAATACATCACAGCAATAAAGCAGCAGTAGTGAGTTAATTCCAACCAAACTACAACCTACCCCCATTCAACAAGATGTCTGCACAATCACACTGAGTAGTAAGTCCAGGGAAATGCTGCACAATAATCTCAGTGCTTGATTAATTTTTATTTCATAACGAGTTGTTATTAATGGGCCAGATGCTGATGGGTTTGTTCATGGTGAGGACAGTGTGACTGCGAGACATGTGGCACTAAAAGAAAGGAAAGTGAGTGCAACTGAGCTAGCTCAAGGATATTTTAGTGCATCACTGCCAGAATAAAACAGCTAGTGAGTCAAACAAAACAAGATCAGCTTTTAGAAGCAAGTACAATGACTTGCTGCCTCGAAGAGATAATATTCCTCTTTTAGTTTCTTGTGTCACGCAGTAGAAGAACAGTGAAAAGTTCCCAGAATATCTGTGCAGGGAGTTAACATTTCCAGGAAAAAAAAAAAAAACCCACAAAAAAATCCCCCAAAAAGCAGCCTTTACAAAAGAGGTTTTCTTTCTTCCAGGCTCTTCAGAGAAAGGCTATGCAAAAGAAAAGAGGGAGAAAAAAGTCCAGGCAAACTCAGAAGGAAAACATCAAGTCTTTTCAGCAGGGAATGAAAGCACAATGGCAAGTCAGTGGCAAATGTCAATATTTACATGAGTCACAACAAAACTACTGGCCAAGGGGTAGAGCAGGGAAGGGTATTCAGAGAAGTGACCCTGTGGCCACCACACACGAGATTTCCTTTGGCACTACAGGGTCTGGGGTCAGCCATCCACAGTGGCTGAGGCAAGAACCACGGATGTAGCAACAATTCTGCAACGCTGAATCAAAACCACTCACCACTGAAAAGCTCCAGTCTCTGGTGAGCTGATTTGCACAGCCAGCAGCTCTCCTAAGAGGGCAAAGAAAGATAAATTGGGTGAAGGGCGTGAATATTAGAATGAGGTACAGGGTGGGGTTGAGGGGTTGCAATTTTCATTGGAAGAGTGAACTGGGCAGTCATTGCTGCCTTGTGCAAAAAGGAACAGGGTCCTGGGAGGAGGAAACTCAAACTGCCTTAAATAACCAAATAAATCCATCCTACAATTAGCTAGTAAAGTGAAGCCACCTGGAATTTACCCTGGAAAAGCCCAGGACCAGCACAGGTCCTGCAGAACTGCATTGATCAAGACAGGTGAAAGAGTCCCTCTTCAGTCATGCTTCAGATATAATCAGCCTGACAAACCCAATCCATACTTATTTCTGAAAATCATTAGTCATCGTATTAAACCAGATTATGTTAACAAATTGCTTCCATCTTCATACTCTTCAAGCAAACAGACAAGCAAGGGGCAGCTTTGGTTTGAGAAAATGGCTTGGCCAGAGCTGATAGCAAATTGTACATACTAATTGAAATTCCATATTAACACCATGTAGCACAGTTTGGCTTAATTGCTTTAAAAAGAGTTTTCCAGGGTACAGTCATCTTGTTTCCAGTGTTACACTGCCAAAGCTATTCTAACTTGTGAAGGTGGAGGAACAGGTTTAGGGAAGGCTCAGGTGCTCCCTTTGCCCACATTGATTTTCCTTGGTGTTTATGATAATTTCTCTCAGCTGTTGCAGAGCTGCTGTGTGCTCAGTCCCAGGAGGTTTTTCTTCCCTGAACACAGATACAGATATAACAGGGCCTGCTAATAACTTCATACTTTATAGATCCAGACCCTGAGTGAGATCTGAGCACATCGGGAATGGCAGTGCTCTAATGAGCCCCACACAGGAAAGAGGAACAAGACACAGAAGGAACAGGAAAAAATCCCACTGCCCTTATTTTCAAAAAAATGCAGCTCAAACAAAGAACTACTCTTCTAAATAATTGCTGAATCTTAATTTAGCCACAAACCATGGATATGCAGTGACATTTGAAATGTTACCAGGAATCAGAGATGCCCAAGTGAGATGAGAGGTGCAGCTGGGATTTAGGGGAGGTGCTCACCCTCAGAGTGCTGCTGGAGGTCAGGAGGATACCCCAGACCCCAAAACCATCATTAAACCACATGCTCAGACAACTGGATGCCATCATAGTTTACCTTGGGAATTTACAATCAAAACTTGCACAGAAACACGTCCACGGAGACTGAGATTCAGATGTGTTAACCTGCAGTGTAAGGCCTCCACTGAAAGCTAATCCCACCTCACTGAAACAGGCTCAACATCTCCAGGAACATGGGCAAGAAACTCCATGAGCTGAGCTTGGCTTCAGTCTCCAGAGACTCATCTGCAACTCTGTGCTCCTCATAGCAAAAAAAAGGGTTCTAGTTTGAACTTCACCTATGAAAGTTTGAGCCTTAGATTAGGATAAAATAGAAAAGATTAAGTCCAAAGAGCAAATTATTATGGACATGTTTGTATTCCCATAGCTGAAATAATTTAAAAGCTCTGTTTCTACCAGCTGTACTTCTATAGAGATGGTTCCAGGGACATCTGCTCTGACCCAAACAAAGAACTTTAAAAAAATCCTTAAATTCCATCTTAAAGAAAACATCCAGATGGAATAAGTGGCTGTTTCCAAAGAATCACAGCTGTAGATGTACCTGCCTTAGCAGGAAGGTTGGATTAGATGATCTCCTTCCAACCCCAACCCTTCAGTGATGCTGGGGGGTGATCTGTCTGTCCTTGTGCCTGCAGACTTCTTGGGCACTTCTAATCAGCATCTGCACAAATTAAACCAGGTCAAAGTAAATCACAGCTCCAGGATAGCAACCCAATCTGCTGTGGTTCTCCCACAGGCACATCTTTCAGCAGGACACCAGCAGCTCACATAAATCTCCTCTGCATCACACACAAACCAGTTGCTGAACCTGGTTGTTTCTACATCTGAGCAGACACCACAAGACAGGCAGGAAGCACTGAGAGCACATCCCACACTGGTCCTCTTCTCCATGGAGCTGCTGGAGCTGCTCCTTCTCTGTGTAGGGCAGGCATTCCACCATCCAGCACTCTGCATGGTCATTAGCTCCAAATGCAACACCTACAGCCCCCACAACTGGAGTACCAGTTGTACTCCAAGTGCCTGGCTTGGAGATGCTGCAGGAGAATGACCTTATTTGGCACAAGGACACAGGTGAAGATGTTACATGCCAGCTGTGGATATGGTCTGTTTTGAACTCAGCATATTCTTATGCTATATCATCAGTTTTTCAGTATCTCAAATGCTCAGGCAGAGAAACAGAATCTGCAAACACCCCTGAAAAAGGGGTTGAAATGTTTTAAGTTACCCTGCATTATGCCTGGCCAGGAGAGGGACAGGAGAAGATTTCATTTAGATTACAGTTTCCCTAGAGAACAGGCTCTGACCGTGTTTCTGTATGGTTCCTGACATAATACACTCTCTGAATGCACATCCACAAACCTGCACACAGAGCAGGGTCACAAGTGAAAGTACAAGAGCCTGACATGCTGTTTTTGCTGCTGAAGGGGTAGGAATGACCCCAGGATTGCTTTAAGGGTCTCAATTACAGAAAACTACATCATGAAATATTTTTCCTTGTCCACAGAGAGAAATGGACATTTCCCAGGCATGATTCTTCTGTGCTAGTTCAGACCAATTTCTCCCCAGAAAGCCTTATTTCTCTCTTCTGACTATAAAGGTAAGAAATAGAGAATTTTACCTCCTACATGTCTACATTTGATCACAGGAATCCCATCAACTGTGACAAAGACACTGTGTTCAGAATGCAATTAAATTTCCCATGGGCAAAGAAGTAATTTGACATTTTCTTCCAAAACCCATCACAGTTATTAGAGCAAGGGTGAACATGTGTACAATGCTTAAGGTTCCCACAGATGGTGGTGGACATTCTTTATGATTGATGTGAAGGATTGAAGGTGGCTGAAGATTTCCTGGATACTACAGATGGATATTCCATACAGAAGCCTTATTTCCAACAAGCAGAGGAAGACAAAAACCTCTGGAAATGAAGGACCTTTAGTTTTAAGTAGAGTGAGGCAGATATTTGTCCTGCAAGAAATACAATCATTTATTTGGTGAGAAGACAAAGCCACTGTGTTCCAACACTCTACATCTTCACGGAAGAGTTTTCAAGGTGTCAGGCTGAGTAGTCAGGAGAGTGTTAAACTGGGAAAGATGGAAGGCAGAGAGGGAGGAATGAATGAGCATTCATTTAGCTCGAAATTAAGATGTCAAGAACAAAATTAATCAAGGCACCAAGGGACGTGAAGAGAAGAAATTCTTTAATTGCCTATACTCTAATGCTGGGAGCCTGAGTAATAAACAAGAACTGGAATTGGAGGAGCTCATTTATGAGTATACATCAGACTTCGGTGGCATTATTGAAATCTTGGGGGAAGATTTGCATGATTGGAATATTAAAATCACTCATTATAATCTATTTAGGAAGGATAAAGTGGGCAAATGCAGAAGGGGAGTGGCACTCAACATCAAATGTGTTTCTGTGGGAATCAGGTGCCTAAGCACTCCTTGTGAAGCTTTTCAAGCACTCCTCACTCCTCAGTTTTATATCTGAAGACATTGGAAAAGACGGATGGCTGGGATTTGCAGTGTGGGATCTTTTGGAACCTCAGCTGTGGGAAGGTGCTCAATGTTTGTCACTCTTGAAAGACTGTCTTCAAAAATCAGACTCCTACTGAACAGAAGAACATTCTGGGTAAATCGTTGCTTTTTTACTCTTCATAAAAACTCAGAGCACTGCTTGAATGGCTCTGAAATTTGCCATAAATAAAATGAGACATAATGAGCTCGCTCCTATGCTCTGATTAAATCCTACAGACATTTTGTGTACAGAACCACAGAGACTGAGCTGCTCGGAAGAGCTTTCATACCTAGGCATGTTTGACCCTTCCTGGCACTACACACAGAAGAAATCTGGTCCTTTATATTTTTCAATGGCGTAAATTATCGCTGTGCTCTTGGAAGACGCAGCATTGGCAGGTCTGCAGAATGAGAGAGGCTCTCTAATCATCACTTATTCTTCTGCTGTGATTTCCCTGACATCACTTTATATTCTCACTCTCACTATATATACACATATTTTATTTCCTAGGTAATTTTCATGATTGTCTCTTACACATTTTCAGATGAATGAGCTATTCCCTAAGTACGGAAGATTCTCTAAGCCATTATCTTTAAGGCTCACCTTTTCCCTCCCTCCTACCCTACTCAATCCTTATATCCATTCTGACTTTGGCAACAATTTAATTCATCCTAATTGAAAATCCTACGCAGTATCATGGAGTTCATACTGCCAAGCTAATTTCATGCCCTCATTACTGTGATCTTTATTCTGTTTCACACTACAGAAGCCCCCCTCCACTCTGCACCATGCTATCAGAAAACATCTCAAAACCCCAAATGCCAGAACAGCTCCAAAGTTTTTCTTCCCATATGTCAAGAATTATTTATTTTTACCCAGAAGTTCAGAGCTAAACAGTAATGACTTTGAATATGTCTTGATTACTCTGAAAAGTTCTTTATGAGAACTATGTGTGTTGGAAGTAGAGTAAATCCAAGAAAATACATAGAATCATTGACTGTCCTGAGTTGGAAGGGACCTACAAGAATTATCAAGTCCAACTCCTGGTTCTGCAGATGACATCCCAACAATCTCACCCTGTGCCTCAGAGCATTGTCCAAACATTCTTTGAACTCTGTCAGGCTCAGTGCTGTGACTACTTCTTTGGGGACCATGTTCCAGTGCTCAACTACCCTCTGGGTGAAAAATGTTTTCCTGATATCCAACCTAAACCTCCCCTGGCACATCTTTGTGCAGTTGAAAGAGATGAGATATGTTTGCCTGGATGAACAGCTCTGCACAAGGTGGATGGATCACTGTGCTCCCATCAAGAGCAGTTTCTGGATGGGCTGGGACTCACATACATAGGTCAGTCACAAGCCTCTTGGCTGTGTGTAGATTTCTCTGATTTTCTCCAAAAACACGTGCTTTTCTGGTGTAAAGAAATAAAACCAAAGTATGCTTGTGCTGCCTCTCTTTGAGTCAGTGACTCATTCTGTCTTTCCACAACAAAGCAAACTGAAGTCACAGCAGAGCATGGAAGAGAGATGTGATTCAGACTTCACCCCTGATTTTATGCTTGAACAATATTCCTGAGTACAAAGTAACATCAGTCAGCCCCTTGCACATATAATGCTGGGATGAGTGAAGGCAAAATTGGGATTAACAAGGTCCATGACTTTGCAAAGCTTTGTCTCATTTTTTTTTCCCACAAAACTAGGGTCAATTTATAAGCTGAATATATCCAATATGATACAGGGTTCTTCAGCCAATTAACTAATTAGTGCATGGTTTCCCAGCTCCATCTGAAGCTCAGTTCCAGCTGCAGCAGACACATTTCCCCTCAAGACAGTACGAGATGTCCATGATTGTTACAGCACTGAGTGTGCCTGCATGAACGGGCATCTATTCATACTGACACAGTTCCAGAGGCACTTCCCAGCACTTCCTGGGAAATCTTATTTGAAGCAAAACTCATTGGAATTAATTCAGGGGGATGCACTGTTCTGGCTGTGGGGCTGTAAACAAAAGGCAATGTTTGTCACCTAAGACTGGAGCTAAAAGGAGATATCCTGGAGATGATGTCGGGGTGGAGAGCATCAGATCTGGTTTCTGCTCTGTTAATACTAAAGAAAATAACAGATGCTGCTCATAACCAAAGTGAGGAGCAGCAGTGAGGGCAGAGAGGTAACAAGAAGGGAAGGGAGGAGCTCTCACTCACCCTCACAAAGGCCATTTCAGAGGCTGTGCCAAGGAAAAAATGAGTACACAGCAAAACGGGTCTAAATTCCAGCAAACCTCCTGCAGGAATACCAAGACCCAGAGAGAAAAGACATCAGCTCTTCATGGCCATGGCTACATTGGGATCACCCCCTTTTTGCGCTCACAGCTGTCCCTCATGGAGTGTTATATCCCTCCTCATTCCCTCTGGATTTCTGGCCCTGTGCCCTGAGTTTTGCTGCTGTTCTGTGCAGCACCTTCAGCCACAGCAGCTTCATTAGTGTGTGAGGGCCCCAGAGTGAGGATTTTAAGACTCAACTAGACAAGAGCAGTAGGAGCTGCAGCTGAGGGATAATTCAGTTTTAATGGAGAGATGCAATTACTGATCTCCTGTTTGGGCTTTATCCCTGTCTTAGCACACCTATGTCATTTATATTAAGCCATTCATCACTGCAGTGGAACATACCTGCTCTTAACTGATGGTCCTGCTTAACTGTAGTGTTCAATTTAATTTATTTCATGAAAGACAAGCAGTAACATTTGCCCTTTCCTGAACCCTCATGGAAAGCAGAATTCTTTAATATATATACCCTTTTAATAAATTATGCACTACATTAGATAAAAACTACAGTAATGTGTGTATGCATGTGAATTTACACATATACTGACGTTTTTGTTGAAAATAGGGAACATTTTTATGTTTAGGTGGACACATATCAATTTGGAATCCTCTCCTTGGGTTCCCAGCTGTTCCTTTTCAAGGTTTAAAAAAATATAAGCATCACTTAGAGCTGTGGCTGTGTGCCAGGAAGTTGCTGCTTGGAAGTCCTTCAAATTCAGAACCATCGTGCCCAAATTTGCGTGGGGATCTGAACTAAATTCATTTTTTTATCAGTACCCAGGAGTCTGATTTCCATCACACTGACAGTGGGAACATCTGAATCCCAGCTGAATGGCTGAGCAGTGAAATAATAAAATCAAATTAGTGCTTTTTGATGAGGGCAAAGGAGAGGGGATGTCCCACCAGTGGCCATTGTGCCTTCTACACATTTTCCTTCACATTTAAGGAGAATCCTCCAAGAAGCCCCAGTGTATGTTTTTAGTTAAGGCTGGAAGAAGCTTTTGTTTCCTGAGAGAAGCAAGCACAGCCTGACTATTTAAACTCACCACTGCACAGTGACATTTCAGAGACCCTTGAAGAGAGCACTTGCTGCAACAGCTGAGAGGAAAAATAACATCAAGATAAATAAATCACACCGTGCTTGTCAAGCTGAGCAGCCTCATCTCTTGTCCTGAGTGGACATTTGGAGAAGTGGGCACTAAAATAGGCAGGGTGATGACAGGGTACCAATAACTCCTCACAAGCTGGCAATTGCAAAAAGCCATGGTTGGACTTGATGGTCTTGGAGGTCTTTTCCAGCTGTAATGGTTGCAGTGCCACAATCAGCAGCCCTGCCTTTCTCTGTTTGTTAATTCCCCTTGATTTTGCTTTTTATCCTCCTGGTTCAAGCTCTTGATGTGCAGTGAGCATTTTGAGGATCCCTGAGTTGCTGCCATGCTCTACACAGGACTTTCATGACTGTATTTGCAAAAGGAATGGATAAATTTGAATGGCAATGGAGTAACAAGGTGAAAGTCTCATGAAAGGAAAGCACAGCTGTGATGCACCTTTAGGCAGCTCCCTGTAATTCCATAGGCTTTCCAAAAGCAGCACCTCTGTGGTATCTGAATGCCTCATTGATCTCAGGGGCTGGATACAAAGATCCTTCCTTTCAGGCCAGGAGGAACTCCAGTTTTGGGGAAAGTCTATTGTGCTAAGCAAAAAGGAAAAAGATATGTGCATTTGCACAGCCTCAGCAGCAAGGACACAAAGCAGTCATGACCTTGAGGACCTCAAGGCTTGAGGACCTCAGACTGGTCCTGGGCTCTTTTTAACCAGGTGTCAGCATCATCAAAGGGAACTCCAGGGTGCTGTGTGTCCACAAAAAGCCCTCATGAGAGAGGAAGAAATCCCTCAAGATACCAGAGAGGAGCTGAAACCAATCCATCACGCAGGAAATAAGTACAATGAGTGTGGCAAGGCTCCTAGCATTAACTAACCCACTACGAAACTTGTTTCAGAAGTGATTTATCTTTTCCTCTTAACACTTTTAAGCCAGTTGCCATTATAATTAACTACAAGAGCAGCTCAAAAAAACCCCAAAAAATTTAGGGAAAAATAAAAACAAAACCAAAACAAACAAAAAAACCAAAACAAAATAAACCCCCAGAAATAAAAAAAAGAGGATATCTACTCTTCATTGTAGAACAGCAATGATTTAGATTTAGACTGCTATAATATTACTGCATTCAGGTTTTGGGGATTTTTTATTTTCTTTTTTTCCTCTTTGTCTTCAGTGTTTGTCTTCCTTTCATGGGGAAATTGATTGTTTGAAGGAACCAAGATTGATGCACCTAATATTTACAACTGGCTCACACTTCTGGACACTCTATTTTCCAGTGTAAACTAATAAGAAATTGATTTGTTAGTTGCTGGTTCCTTGCCTTGTTTGATGCATTTTAAAATATTTATATATGTATATTAGTACTAATCAGCCTTGAAAATGATGAACTGGCTGATTAAAATTCTAATAAACTGAAATTTTTATCATATAATATCCAGTAGAAATGATCAATCTAAAATTTTTATGTCATTTACACACATATCTAGGAAATATTTTTTAGTTAAGGATGGCTTTTCAGGAATAAGCAAGAATTTTATCACTTTCTTCTGTGATCATCTGTTGTCAGTTCTGTATCCCTCAGGCTTTTGTGTTGCTCTTGTTTTGATTTATCATTTGATCTTTTTCATTTTGTCATCTTTGAACACGACTGAAAACCAGCAATGAGGATCATATGAAAAGAAACACATTTTTGCACACATTAAAAGCTGAAAGAATTTAATAAAATGCATTCTTCCCTGTCTCTCAGAAGGGAGCATTCACCTGGTTTGTCTAGCTGTTCCTGTGGCCCGCTGAAGTCTACCACAACCACAGTCATAACTGAGGCAACCATGAAGACTGATGGGATCTGTAGTCCCAAAAGTGGAATAAACTTCTGGGAGGATCAATCTGAGGGAAGATGAAGGGATGGGGCAGACACATCTTCTCTGGAAAACCTGTGCCAGGGCCTCACCATCCTCACAGCCAAGAATTTCTTCCTAATATCCAATGCAACCCTGCCCTCTGTCAGCTTGAAGCCATTCCCCCTTGTCCTGTCACTCAAGGCCCTTGTCCAAAATCCCTTTCCAGCTCTCCTGGAGCCCCTTTAGGCCCTTGAGGTGGCTCTAAATTCTCCCTGGGACCTTCTCCTCTCCAGGCAGGACACCCCCAGCTCTCTCTGTCTTCACAGCAGAGGTGTTCCATCTCCCAGAGCATCTCCATGACCCTCACCTGGACTCACTCCAACAGGGCCATGGATCCAGATTTGGTCTGACAAATTCCACGTAAAAAGAGGGGATTATTTCCTATGAACTTCTGCCTGTATTTATGGCAGTGTGAATGAGTATTCCATTCACACTTTAGGCTGCTGAGGTCATCACCTACCCCAGGTTCTTTTCAGAACAAATTGCAGATTGTCATAGTTTTTTTCCTAAGGCTAACATATGAATTCACAGCTCCTGGATTATTTTTTGTCCAGCATAATAAAAATATAACCCACCCTGTAAACAGCTGTAAAACCATCTGGAGAGAGCACAGCTTCTACCTAATGTCCTCAGCTCAGGCTGCACCTCATTGTCCACAGGAAGGGTGGGTTCCTCAAAAAACTTTGGGCTGCTGAGGTTTCCTGGGCTGGAGACTGCCTTACCTGAATCTGTCACTGCTGCTTTTGTTCCCACCCTGTTTCTGTGATCACAGCACTGCATGGAATAGCTGCTCTCTCCTCAGCACACTTCCTGACAGGTGATTACTTTACAATAAAGATTTAGGATAAAACAAATGTTGAGTCGCTGGTGACACCCTCCTTTTCTCCCTCCAGCATTTCAAGTCTGGGTTCATTATCACCTCTTTAATTGGGTAATTATAATAGAGCTGACAATCACTCCGTGCCATCCAACAGCATTTTTGATCTCACCTTTTTTTTTTCTTTTTTTTTTTTTTTTTTTAATGTGTATATATAGTTATATATTAGGAGAAGAACCATTAAACTTCATATCCTTTGTCACACCCTTTCCAGGAATACCAGGGAGCCCAAAATCCCTGGATGCATGCAGAGCTAGGAATGACCCAGTCCTCAGCCAACACTGAGCCCAAGCAGCACCATGGCCACTCAGGCACAGATCATCAAAGAAAGGAAGATGAGGAGGCTCAAGCTGAACAATGTTTAACAAATCAAGCAGAGGATGTTCAGCCTATCACCAAGGCCAGCCCAGGATTAGCTACAGCTCCTTCCAGCTTGGCTGTGTTTAAAGGGATGTGGTGGATCACTTCACCAGTCTCACCATGGGAGAAGGAAAATCAGCAAGATGAGGAAGCTCTTGCTAACAGACTTAGTCCCAGGAGTGAGTAATATTAATAGACTGCCTGCAATCTATTAGGAAAAGGAATTAATTAGTATCTTTAGATGAGTTTGTTGTGTGTTTGTTTAATTATGCACACAGGGAAAAAAAAATACCATCTGCCCTTCTGAAAAAGAATAAAAATGTAATCACACAGGAGCAGATGCCCAAAGAAGGCAAGTGGAACTACTGCACACACAAAGCTGATGGCAACAGAATCCTTAAGCATCGCTCCATTTCCTGTAAGCACATTTTAAATGGCCAAAACTTTCTTCTGAGTCTCCAGAGAGATAATTTTATAGACAAGAACTTTTCTATAATGCAGAAAAATCTATCAATGCTAGAAAATGGTCTGTTTTGGTAACGTGCAGTCCATTTGGGATAAGCTCTGCAACCCTCATACTCACAGAGCCATTGAGGCTGGAAGAGAACATCCATTCAGCAGCCCTGTTCAGAGCAGTCAGCTACCACAGGTTTGCCCCACACCAGGTCCAGTAGCTCTTTGAATATATCCAAAGATGGATACTCAACCTTCCTGGATAACCTCTTTCAGTGTTTAATCATCCTGATAATAATAAAAAAACCACATTTCTTACATTCAAACAACTTCTTGTTTTCCAGTTTTTGCCCCTTGTCTCTTGTCCAGTCACTGGGCAACTGAGGAAAACTGAGCTTCAACCTCTTCATTCCCCTCCTCACATGTTTATACGCACTGATGAGATCCCCACGAGATTTCTCTACTCCAGGCTTCTTTTTTGACAGATGCTGCAAACTCTTAATCATTTGCATCTCTTAATCATCTGCCTGGCCCTTCAGTGGCTCTGTGGCTGTTCCTTCCCAGATCCAGGACTCCACATCCACTTCTGTGTTCTGAATTTCACAACTTGCCCCACTGACCATTTTTCCAGCCTATCAGGATACTTTGGAAAGCACCTAATGCACCGATCACTCCTTCAAGTTTTACATCACCTACAAACTTGCTGGAAGGGGTCCCAGTCCTATCAGGTCATTGATAAGGATGTAACTTTGTTGGTTTCAGCACTGGGCTCCGCTGCTCACCCCTCATGCCTGATCTCCAGTTGAGCCTCACACCACCAACTGAGAACCCCTGAGTCCAGCATTTCACTTAGTTTTCAATCCAGCTCACTGCCCACTTATCTAACCTGTATTTCCCCAGCTTGAAAATGAGGATGTTGTGGCAAATAGTGTCAAAAGTCCTGTTAAATTATGGAAATAATCCCTGCTCTTCTCTCACCCATTGACTAATTATTTCCTTGTAGAAAGCTTTGATCAGACACAGTTTCACCTCCATGAATCCATGCTGACTTCTCTCAAGTGCTTTATTGTCTTTAGACACTTGGAAATGGCTTCTAGAAGGACTTGAAAGCAGAATATTTTCTCCTAGTCCTTATGGACCTCTCTGGAGAACACAAAGCATTAAAAATTTCTGTGTCAAAAGAAATCCAAGAGAAAACTGAGCTCAAGATTTTCCCCCAAACCATTGGTGCTTCAAATTTTCTTTCCTAGGATGGCTCAGATCTCTGTCCCTCCATAGACACCTTTATGCTTCATAAACAAAGTCTCAAACAGTCGTGTTCAACCTGAGAAGATGCAGGAGTGGTGACACGTCATCCTTGGAATTGTTCAAGGCCAGGTTGGATGGGGCTTGGAGCAACCTGGTTTAGTGGAAGCTGTCTCTGCCCATGGAAGGGATTGGAACAAGATTGGAACAAAACAATCTTTAGGGTCCCTTTCATTCCCAACCATTTAATGGTTCTGTGGCACTTGTTTGAGTCGGAGTGCTGAGATCCCCATTTAGTTTCACTGCTATTTTAAGTGGATTTTAGAATTATGATACACACCACAGAAATGGTTGCTACATATATTTAATGTGCATCATTTATAAGGAGACAATTCCTTAAGGCTATATGGAGACGTACGGGGGCATGTATCAATATGTATGGGTTTAACAAAAAAAGCTGGAAGGTCTGGACTCAAATAATCCATGCTCCAAAAATGTCTATTTTAAACAATGAAGCAACAGCAGCAGCATTTGTCTTTGTTTTAGGATCATGCTGAGTGGCTTAACTGTGCCAGATGGTTTGTTCATGTCTTACGAGTGAGAAGAAATGTCTGTGAGCTCACCCAAACTTGAATTTCCCTCGCTGAGACACTTCTGACATGAAAATAATGAAGATGCTGAGATGAAAGTAACTTATAAGACATTTATTCGATTTCGTTCTAGATGTACAAAGAATAAATCAGACAGGGTGTCACAGGAGATAGCAGCAAGGAAGAGATGGAAAAGAAGGAATATATGGAATCTGTACAGCTGCTGCAGGAACATACAGGGTGGGAGCAGAGTTATTTACCTCTACATCATGTGCCCAGAGATGAAGGGTGCCCAGAAAGGAATCACAGCCCCCCAGGATCACACTTGCTGCTTTATCCCCTGCTCTGTGCTGCAGAGTTCAGCTCAGTGCCAGCCTTCTGCAGGTATTGGAGAAAGGGGTATTTTATTTCAGCCTAAGCTTTCTTATGAAGAGCTAAGTGAAACTGAAAAATGTCCCTTCATGGCAAATCCCCTATATATTTCTGGTCTGTGTTTTCCTCCACACCAGTACAAAAGAAATGTGTGTTTTTCTTTTTTACAGAATGGACGAGGGAGCGACAAAGAAATTCAATTTGGAAAGGTCAAAACACAACAGATGTCAAATGCTCTTTTTGACATTTTCAGCTGAAGAGAAATGTTTCGACATGCCTGAAATCAAAACCTTTCCATTTGGGTTGCTGAAAGGTTTTGTTTTGAGTCATGTCAACATTCAACTTTGTTTTCTCACAGCTGCACGTGGTCTTGTGGGAGCTGTAGTTAAAACAGAAACAGTCACATTTCCCTGCTCTCCTGGAGCAGGCTTCCTGCTTATAATAATTACATGCTAATTACTAGGTAATGTAATGTCCAAGACAAACCACATTGCTTGGCTGGTGGGAAGTCAGCACAGTTCCTTAGTGGAAGCACAATCCTCTGAGAAGATTATTTTCTGGGTGAAAATGGGCCTAAAACTACCAATCCCATCAGGCTGTACAGCATCAGGAAAAGACAGACTAATACTTTGCTAAGGTGTTTCCAAAAGAAGCACATTATGAGCAGCCCAAAAGGAAAATATAAGTATTTAACAAAACTCCCAAAATGTTTCCTTAAAAATGTATGTATATATAGAAAAGTTTTTAGACTGGAAAGGTGTTTTTCATCTGTCATTAGGATGCTGGTGAGCCACAGCCCTCACAACTGAAATGTACAATAACGCTCAGTGTCTGCAGTAATAAAACACACACACAAAAAAAATAAAAAAATAACTTCACCACATAATGGAATATATTATTTAACAGCCCTCCTACACAGAAAAAGAATATTACAAAAAACCCTAAACCATAAAGCACCACAGAGCTGATTCCAGTCTGAATGACATTGATTATAATGTACATTTGTGAGGGGTCAGCCATCCTCAAAAACTCCCAGGTGCTTCCTAAGCCATAAATAAAGAGATCCTTCACCAAATATTGGGGTGGAAGGTGATAGCCACTCTGCATCAGCAAAGATGCTCACTGGATTTTTTTTGAGATGATTTTATTTGCAAGTACAATTACTACTCTAGCAGTAGGCACATAATCCAGGGATGAAATCCTTTAGTCAGGCTCTAGGAATCCTAACTAAGGTCTAAAGTTTGGCCCATCTTTGACACTGACCTACTCTGGAAACATTCTCTGAGCTGCAACAGGACCTCAAAATCCTGAAAATCCTGAGAACACTTACCCCATAGCAGGACTCAGATGCCCTCAAAATGACCCTCGATTTTTAAACACCACCTGTAGATAGTGGAATGATACAAAACTTCATTTCCCACCTTCTCCTAGGGACATTTATTCCCTGCTTTAAGGTCCTCTGGGTAGAAGATGATGAATGGATAATAGGAAATACAATTAGCATCAGGATTTTAGGTCCCATACTTGGAAGTAATGGGAACACCACAGTTCTGGCCCCAGCATGAGAGAAATGGTCCTTTCAGGGAATTTCAGGAAAGCAAATGGAAAACTGGCATTCAAAAGAGATGGTGAAATCATCTCTGTTTCCCTTCCCTTCCCTTACTGACACTGCATGAGTTAATGCGAGACACACACAAATATAAAATAAACAAACAGTAATATAAAATCACATCCAGAACACAGCTGCTGTACAAGGAGAAGACAGACATCACTTTTTCTGTTGGTGTTCTCCAAAGGACAGATGCATATTTAGGTGGAGCATAGAAAAAGAAGCTGAAAAGCGAAAGAAATGGGTAAGAGTTGGGGTAAGCACAAAGTGTTGGACACATATAGAGTTTATTTATGGATTTATTCACAGTATACGTAGAATAGAGGGCTACAGGTAACAACAGAGGACAACTGAGTGAGTGAATATGATGATGTTAAGAACACACATCCTTAAAGGTTCACCTACTTATTTATAGTAAAATCCTTACAATGAGTAATTTTCTGCATTATGATCCTATAAATTACTCTTCTCTTGGAAAGAAAAGAACTGGAGTGAGGCAGACAAGAGAAGACACCTGCTGAAAAGATAAATACAAATAACTTCCCTTTTCCTAGCAGTTTTTCTTTCACATTGACAAACAGAGGAATAAGATGCTGCACAAATATCTGTAATTACATGACTATTACAGTGCAGGTTCTGAGTGAGCCATGGAGTCTCACAAGCCTCACTAATGCACTTGGCTCTCCAGATCCTGTCATGGCAAGGAAACTCCTCTTGTATGTCTTAACCCTTGAGTATTAGAGTTTGCTCTTCAAAATATGTTGCCAATGGTGTAAAATAAGGGAATTTTCTCTGAAACTACAGTAACTATGGTGATTTGCACCAAATTTGGCACAGGTTTATCAAAGCCACTTTTTCTCACCGTGCTGCCTGTGGGCTGGAGAAACTGAGTGGCATATTTTCTTTTTAGGTTTTTGTATGAGTTGATTATAGTGTAACCTCAAATTCCCATATTCACTCAACACATTATTATAATGTTAGTAACATTAACTTTGCTTTTAGATAGATTAAATGGGTTAATACACAAAAAAAAAATCAGTTTTTAATGTAGGCAAACACAACTTTTCCTCCTGTTCTTTCATTCTGTGAAGTTTTCCATGCCTTCAAGTACACTTGGATTTACTTACAAGAATTATATTGCCATTCTAGCAGGAATTACCTGGCCCAAATTTGTCAGTCAGGTCTTTCCAGGTTTGACATGATTTTCTAGAATCATAGACTAATTTGGGTTGGAAGGAGCCTTAAAAGTCATTTCATTCCAATCCCTTGCCATGGGCAGGGATACCTTCCACTATCCCAGGTTGTTCCAGGCCCCATCCAACCTGGCCTTGGACACTTCCAGGGATGGGGCAGCCACAGCTTCTCTGGGCAACCTCTTCCAGGGCCTCACCAACCTCACAGTCAAGAATTTATTTTGAATATCCAATATAAACCTACTCCCATGTCTCCATTTTGATACTCAGACAACTATTAATTATTGATTTGGGGTGCCTTGTCTTTCAGACAGCTTGAATTGTTCATGTGCACTGAAAAACTGATTAGAGCATAAGGGGGTTGAAAATCCATATCTGAGAGCTGGAAACACAAGGCTGGTGTAGGATAGAGAGAAGGAAAGAGAAATGATCTTATGTAACACAGAAGCCAGACGAAAACTCGTGTGTCCCCAGACTGTCATCCCCTTAGGATTTCCAGCACTGGTACTTCTTCCCAAACATGGAGATCCATGAAAAAATCATACCAAATTTTGGTGGAATCAGGTGGCCTTCTTGAATATTGAGCTAAATCAAGAAGTTTGGGAAAGGTTTGTAAATTTTTATGACAGCTATTTCTAAGCAATTTTGTGCAGCAGCTGGAGCTGTCGACTTGTCATGCAGAAGGGTTGCAAGGACAAACCCGTTCAGATCAGCCCAGGCATCTGCTGGAATGGTTTATGAGTGCACAGCCTTGAGCAGAGGTGAGGAGAAGTGATTTTATCCTTTCAGAGCTTTGGCTGCAACAATTTCAAGTGGACTGTTGCTTTTCTGAAACAACAAAAAAATAAACAATTCCCTTCCACTGCTTTTTAAGAGGATTCAGTTTTTCTTCATTCTTTTTATCCTGTTTGGTATGAAAAGATGTAAACTTTCAGCTCTTGTGCTTGGAGTTTTGCTATGTTTTCTTGTTATACAGAAATTAATCTCCCCTTGATGTTTTTGCTTGCTTTCAAAAGCTTATTAAAAATAACAAGGAACAAATTGGGTGGAAAAATGAACAGCTGATGAATCATCCTTTTCTTTGTCAATCTGAGAAGACTGAACCAAACTAACCTTTTTAATTGAAATCTTTCAGGCTTTTGGACAGGATGAACAGAGAACTTTGTCTTGACTGCAGCTTGAGGGCATCTCCTTGCAAGGTATACACTTTAAACATCTTAGAGACTGGTCCTTTGGAAGGAAAGCATAATGAGAGTTTGGAAAGTTTGTGGACCTCCTAAAGAGAGTGCAACAGCAGCTAACTGCAGCTTTACTGAAACCAGAGACACAATCTCAAATGGAAAATAATTCTACTGTTTTGTACACATCATGATAATGCCTTGAGCTAAATATGATATTAATGGGGTTCATCAAACCCTAGGCAAGATTATGTGACCAAGTTATCACTGTGTCAGAAACATATCTCCAAAGACATAATTAGACTGTTCACAGATTTGGACAACAAATTATAAAAAGCAGAGTCAGTAAAAAATTCTTAGAAAGGAATATAACTTGAAGGAAATAATATGCCAGGGAGAGCAGTCACATCTCCCCTTTGCCTCCAGGAAGTCCTTTCTCCTTTCTAGAAAATTCTGGAGTATCTTGACAACACGGGATATTTTTTTCCTGGATATTTTAAGTACTGGAGTAGTTGACATCAGAATTTTTATCATGTTTTTGTGAATACTCCCCAGGATAATTTCCCCGCCTCTCTGCCTCCTTTGTGCAGCTGAGGTTCAGCATTTTCCAACTGGATCATGTTATGTGGCCACTATCAGAGCAATAGAATGGGCTGAACAGTTCCAAAACTATGGAAGGAAACCTCTGCACATGTTCAGTAATGAGCTAGAAGTTACTTAACTTCTTAAAGTTAAATAGTAATTTAAATAATTTAAATAATAATTAACTAATTAGGCCCCAAAGCTGTGAAGAGTGTTTGACTTGGATTGCAGAGAAAGGCATAATTTTCCCAACAGTCAATTGGCTGTTCCATTATATTCCTAATTCCAGCTATTTCCTCTCTTTACATTACTTGTCTTTGCGATTATAGATTAAATAACTGAGATGTTTGTATAACTTAGGACTCCCCTCAAAATTTAATGTATGTAAACATACCTTTAAGGGAAGGCAATAAAACAACTGAAAAAATAAACCCATCAGTCACGCCATCATAGGCTGCAATACCTTTTCTTGCAGAGCCCATTTGTATTAAGGAGGTAAAATATAACAAAAACATGAAAATCCTAAACCAAAGTCATTGTAATGGACTTCAAATGAGATTCAAAAGCTTTTTGTGGGACTTAATTCTTACATTCCTAGGAAAAGTTCAAGCCTGAAGTAATGCAAAACTCTTAAAAAAAATAGAATTTTTTTTGTGATTTGCATTTGGTTTTTAAGAAGATTAATTTATACCCTTATCTGACACTCTAGCCACCAGCTTCATCCAGCCCCATATCAGTGAAAAATTTCTTCCTAATATCTGATCTAAACTTACCTTCCTACACCCAAAAGCCATTATTAATTAATGATCTTAGGCTCTCCCCATTAAAGTTAACAGCCATATTTAGGTCCACTTCCCCCCAAAACCTGCCTGAGTAGCAGTAAGCTGAACTTAACCCCTGGTTCACTAAGAACCAAGCCAGACTCATCAATGGAAGATCCATCTCAGGAAAGAAACGTCACATCCCCAGCCCTGCCCACTCTCTGAGCTGTCCACATCACATCAAAGTCTTGCCAACAGCACTGCTCATCACAGATCCTGTGTGTTTTTCTCTGCTTCTTTTCCTCAGAATAAGGCTGCTCATGGTGAGTGCCGCAATTTGAGCGCACACAAGGAGAACAGAGTAATTTGGGAAGTGTTTGCTTTTCTGGGGCTTTACGATGGCATTCGCAAAACCGCTTCAGACAAGCTCCTGCTCTGCAAACCTTGTACCCCACTCCGTGAGCTGGCAGCGTGATGGAGAGCTCCCATTATCAGGTCCAGCATGGGGAGTGGATTGCTTTTCTCCATCTGGGCCCAGAAGCAGCTATTCCTCATGATATATTGGCGGGAATGCCAAAAAAAGCAACACTGTCATCCTCCGACAGGGAGAACTGCCGTGCGTGCTGGGGCAAACGAGAACGGATGGGGGGAGTGTGTGTATTCAAACAATAAAATCTGTGCAAGTAAATCATCTCTTATTGCTCCACAGATCTTCTCCAGAGCTGCTTCCTGTTTCTTAACCAGCAAGGCCTCCCTGGTAATGCTGATTTTCTCTTTGCTGTTCCAGATGGGTTAATGTCGTTTATCCAGCTGGAGCTGAAATGAAAAACACTGAATGTTCCCCCATCCCGTGACACACCTCCATCTCCTCACCGTGTTTATTTCTTGAGATGCTTTTTCAAACTAAGAATAGGGCTGTGGAAAGGAGAGAAATGGACACAATTTGTGAAATGGGAACTAGACAAAGCCACATCTCAGATGTTCCCAGCCATAGGAATTTTTCAGCAGTTGTCATTGTTTTTGTTTCTGGCATGATGCTTCACAGGGGTGGAAGGTGTTTCTCTTCATCCATTTGGTCCACGTTGTCATCCACCAAGGAGGAGGTTGCTAGGTTTGGTGTCACATTTTGTGTTTAATAGGACTGGGAACATCAGGAAAATATTCTGTCCCCACCATCCACAGTTCATGGTTTCATGCACTTCATGGTTACTGCATTATTCATAACAATAATAATAACAGTAATAACAACAATAACAACAATACAATAATAATAATAATAATAGTAATAATAGTGATATAATACTTTCTACAGTTCTCCTAGCAGCTGTCAAAGAGGTTTTGTGATCCTAATTTAAAAATGAAGAACCTGAGGTGATAAACCACAATTTCTTGGTTGTACCAATGAAAAGCAAAATTCCAGACCTTTGCAGACTGGTCCAATTCCTATTGTGTCTTCTGGAATAAACAGCTGTAACTGGATGGTTTTGCTAGTGCCTTTCTGATACAAACACCCATTCTTTAGGAAAGTGGGTAAAGTTTAGGCCAAGGTGTTAATGTGTACTGGATTAGGATATAAAGGACAAGTGAAAAGGACCAAAAATGTGACTTTTCCTCTCCCTGGAACATAGTGCCCTATACATACAGGCCAGTATATTGTGGTAAGGCATGGGCACAATCTGCTTTGGACAGCATCTATCCCCTTCATACTGGCTGATCCTGTTCTAATCCATTCATTTAATCATTGCCCTCATCAAACTGGCAAAGTGGGTTGTTTGGCAAATTTCCATTTAAAATTGTCTTCTTTCAGGTTTTTCAGATTGATTAAGTCTTGCTTGTTGTCAGTTACTCCATCTCACACTCTCCTGACAGTGTGAAACAGGATAATCATGTCCTGACATGCCTTACAGCCATAATAAGCCTTTCTCTACTTCCAGTTTTTTTCATATTATTTACCTGAATATTAAGGATCTTTGCCTGGGAGCTGACAGATGAAGAACCTTATCTGTGTCCCATTTGCTAAGGTACTTACATTTGCTGCTTCAAGTATTTAAAGCTATTTTACAGCTTGTGGTGAACACCATGTAATCAGCAGAAGCTAATAGGAAACTTGAATTTAGTGTCCCACTTTGTCCAGGTAGCAGGGAATGGACTGAATGATCCCCAGAAACTCCTTTGCTTGGAGTGCAGGGTGTAGTCAGAGATTGCTTCAGGCTTCAATGAGATTTGGGCATGTAAAGCCACAGTATCTCAGACTGAAGCAGCTGTGGTTCGAGGAATCTTGCAGGTTAAAACTCAGCACAAGCTACAGGCTCTGAAAGTGACTTTATTAATCTGGAAATGCGTTTTCGAGGCTCTGGCCCACCTCTGTGTTTGCACACAATTTTGGGAGGGCTGGAAAGAGGGGCTGGGGACTCCAGGGCCCCTTAGGAAAGAGCTCCCTAGGACTTTGTTCCCACATAGAACCCACTTTGCATCCCCAGCCAGAGAACCATCTTCTTGGAAGTTCAGCCATGCCAAAGTGGGATATTGGTGGGGACAAAGGGACATATTTTATTGGAGAGCACTGGGGAATGGATTGGGAGGGGGATACTGAGGCAGGTGAGGATGAAGAGGCAGGGAGCAGAATTCAGCCAAGGCTGGAGCCCACAAATGTAATGATTAACAAAGAATTTAGGACGTAAATCGATTACAGTGGTAAGAAATAAATGCTTATCTCCCAGTCTCATGCAGGAAGGAGCCAAGTGTAAAGATGCTAATTTAGGCCATGACTGTCATTTTCTGTATCAACAAGTGATCCAGAGCTGCCCCTTCTCCAGTTCTCCATTCTCTTTCTTCTCTTTGGACTTTTGACCTTTATTTCCAACCCTGTAAAAGCCCCTAGTGCTTAAATATCTTACCTTTGGGCAACAAACACCAAAATTAGGCCTCACAACTGCTGTGGTATCTCGCTGCAAAGCTGGAATGAACTCCTGAGATTGTTCCTGCAGGGATCAACCAGAGCCAGGGCCCCTGGGGAGGAAAACACAGATGAAACTTCAGAGCTTGATGCTTATGTACTGCAGGTAGAATGGATACAGCCCAGTAGATTCCACAGATTTCAGGAATCACAGGAACACTAAAGAATTCAGGGCCAGAGAGACCTCTCTGGGATTCCCTGAAAGTGCAGTTGCCTGAAGACAAATTCTTTTTTCTTTTTCACCCACTGAGATCAGACAGGTGCTTCTCTGCCTTTTTTTCACGCCAGCCTGGTTTTACACCCCTCTATCTTCTTAATTAAAATATAGTCCAGTCCCTATTAAAGGCCTTGCGGACCCTGGATTTATTTTATCACAATGATCAATAATAGCAACTAGTCTTGGAAAAAATATCCAAAAAGGATATTTAGTGAGTTTGTTGAGATCTATCATCCAGCAACACACCTACACATTGCATCAGAAGTGAAAAAGCTGCAAAGTATTTTCTTTTCAGCTACCTGCACATCATCTAAGCAGTATTGCAGCATGCAAGAATCATAGAAAAGAAAAAACCAAAAAATGTCCATGGCATAGATAATTAACGGGGTACAGGAGGAAACACAAGGAAAGGAGAAAAGGAATAAGGACAGTGAAGGAATAGTGGGAGAATGGGGAGAACAGAAGGGTTATACAAGTCCTTGTGTATCTTGAGGCCTGTTCACTGTTACACAAGGGGCTCTTGCCCCTCTCCCTCTACCCCTCCTGGACGTCCCACCTGTCTGTCCCACTGTCCCACCTTTGCTGAGGGTCACAGCCTCCAGCTGAGCTGGCACAACCAAACACCTGCCCTACCCTGTCTCATGCATGGCCTCCAGCCTCTCATGGAGGTGAGTTTCTCTTGGAATGCTGGGCTGTGAATGAGCACTGCTGGGACAGGAGCACATGTTTGCTCCAGCTGCCTCTGCTGCAGGAGCAGCACCTGTGCTGGGAAGGAGACAGCAAACCTCTGGGAGGAGCTGGTGATGTCACGGCTCTTTGCTCAGCAAATGCCAGTCAAATATCCAAGATAATGGTGAGAAATGATTAGGCCCCAGTGATACCCACTGCTCTGGACATTGCAACTCCCCATGACAGGTCAGTGTTTTGTCCTTCCCTTGGCAACCCAGAACTGGCTCTGCGCTCACAGAGTATTTCTAGGCACAGAATCACCTGAAAGTCGTGGAGATAAGAGGTGCCTGAGGCTCCTGGGGCTGGTTTTGACACCAAAGGTATTGTCAGTTCTTAAATACGTTTGTTAGTCCTCTTATTCACAACTTCTTTATAATTTCTGTTACTTATATTGTCATTTTCCCATTTTCACTGGGATTTTCCAGCTCTCTGGAGACAGACTTTGGTTAAACACGTACCTTCAGCTCAGAAGCTTCAGTAGCATCAATTGCTCAATCAGGCTGCAAACATTAATGGTTTCAGTTCTTTACCTCCTTTCAGACCACATGGGCCATACCTGTCAGGCGCTTCATCTGCACAAGTGACTCTATACAGCAAGATATTTGATAGGCAATAATTTCACAGTTACTCAGAATTCATACTGTCACTGTGCAAAGACAAATTTCTCCTATCTCATCATAAAAACAATACAGTTTAAATCAGACTGGATGGGTTTAGAGTAGATGGATTAGGTCCTGCAGTGAAACTGGACAGGAAGACAACCCAGTTACCAGATTAACTGCCTTTCTCTTCTAAATAGAACCAAATGCACCCATACAAAGTAGGAGAGGCATTATTAGAAATCTTCTATTTTTATGGATGGGAATGAATTTTTATGGAGCTGATAATGCAGATAGAACACACAATTGGTCTAGTCAAAATGAAAGATGAATACAAATTGCAAATCAGCTCCTGAGCTCTAAAAATTGGTGTAACCTTCTCGGCAATAACTGATTGTTTAGGAGGCTCAAATAGAGTCACAGTGATGTTTCTTCCAGCCTTATTAAGCATCACAGTTGTCATATTAAACCAATGATGTATGAGTATTTGCTTATTGTAATGAGTTCTGGAGACAGAAGCTGGAGCGGCGATACAAAAAACCTCAGGCTGAAGATTTTGGATATCTTTGTCTCACACCCTGAGGGAAATATTTCTCTCTTTTATTTCACTAACATCAAAGACTGCCTCAAACCCTGATACAGGCAGAACTCCTCCCAAAGCTAAATCTCTGGGATCTAATGCCCCTTCCCCCTCAATGGACTGTAAATATAACTCCAGATGTATCTGACATTCTTCCGTATTTTTTACTTCCCTGGGAGCAATGGGAAATTAATATTCCTTTGTATATGGTAGGCTAGAGGATCCCAGATTTCTATCCAAGCTTTAGCAAAACTCTCCTGGGAAATAAATTTGGAGATGTTGTCATCCATGCTGTTTGGAGGTCAGGTTCTTTCAGCAGGGTGAGATTTGGAGAAATTTAGGGCAGAATGAAATTGGGCACTCCAGGATCAATGAAGGGAGGTTCAAAGGGAGAAAAAAAATACATTTGCTGTTGAAGACTGGAGAAGCCTTTAGGGAGGAGAGACAGCCAGGTGATGTGTGATTATCTGATATTCATGTGTTTTGTCAGCTCTGGGGCAAGTCCACATACGGGGTATCTGTACACTAAGGAGATATTTGATGTCTTCATGGTTGGATTTGTGGCTGTGGCAGGAGGTGTTGCAATGATACTCTGGTAGTCATCAATTTCTACATTCCAGCAGCTCTGTTAAAAGGTATCAGGATGGGAGGCACACTGAGAATCTCCCTGCCTGGTGCTTGAACTAATTGTGGGAGAACCAAAAAGCCTATTAATTTCTTTACAAAATTTAGGTCCATCATTTCTTGTTCTGCCACCCACAGGCACAATAAAAGTTTATTTTCACTTTTGTAAGAGCCTTGCTAAAGCTTCCCCTTACTTCTTTGTCCTCTGGCTAAACAACCCCAGCTCTTTCTCTTGTTCTTGCAGAACATGCACAGCACACATCATGATTTCTACTGCCCCTGGGAACACTCCCACTGGCCCAGCTATTGTCCTTGAAGGCTGATGTCAAAACCAGACATGGGATGCCACTGGGGACAGACAGGATAATGACTTCCATTGTCTTGTAGGCTATTGCCCAGTTGATACAGCCATGCTGTTGAAAACAGCATGAACACACATATTCTTGACTTGTTCACCCTATATTGTGTAAATATTGGCTTGCTCTGCTCTGGAAAGGAAGCTGAAGTCAAAGTGAATTATCAGCATTTCCTTGTTTCTCCCTTTTTTCTTGTTAGCAGCCAGGCACTTTTTTTTCCTTCCCTAATCTTCTGGATTCACATTATTACAGGAGATACTTAAGTCCTATCTTGTGCTCAAGACAAATCCCCTTTGCCTCCAAATGCATTCCACCCGCACAGGCGAAGACAAGGGGAGCTAATTCAAGTTGTAGACTCAAACATAATCTGGCCTTCCTTTTCCAGAGCTTGTCTTGGCAGCTAAAACCACTTTTACAGAGCTGTCATATGTCATTATTAGAAGAGTTGCAGCCATGAGCTTTGCAAAGCTGGTACGTTTGTTCCATATATTTTGCAGATGGGGTCTTTGTCCTTGGGGGGATAAATGATTGCCAGGATTATATAGGCTTCATCTATAGAGTGTTTGGGATTTGTCCAAGGAACAGACCACGGTCCCCAAGCCATGTGGTGGAAGCTGCTTTATGTCTGCACTGTTCAAGTATCAGCAGTCTTTGGAGCTCAAGGTGTGTCATTGCAGGAGAGTTTCAGAGCTCTTCCTGCTGTTTTTCATGCCTAGAGAACATGCAGCTGCTCCCAACCCACTGGGGAAAACTTGAGGATTGCTGGAACAGTCTCAGAAGACAAAAATGGCCTGAGGAAGCAACATCTTGTGCAACTTGAGTGCACGCTGTATGTAAAATATGTATTTCAGCATGAGATATTTTCTAGTCTGTGTCATTCATTTCCAACCAGGAAAGGAATAATTTCACACTGGAGTCAAAACTGGGTTGAGCTAACATACACACAGTTATAGTTGTCATGCTAAATGAGGCAGTGTTCATGCTGCATTAAATAGGATAACAAACTTCCTTTGAGTGGAGAAGGGAGAATGGGACACTCTTCCCTACTCAAATACTTCCAGATCCAAAAGGCTTTTCAGAGATATCTGGAGTAGTTAAACTTGTCATGGTGTGACAGTGTCCTGCTGTCAGATAAACACCTACACAGGCACTGCCAGGATGTTAGGGGGCTGTTAATGGACATCAGGAGTTGCTCCCTGAAATCACTCCAAGTTAAGTACCGATGGGGGTGGTCCTGAGCAAGGCCAGGAGCTGGACTCGATGATTCTTGTGGGTCCCTTCCAGCTCAGGATATTCTGTGACTCTGTGACCTGCAGAGTTAAGGGAGGGGATTCTGTCCCTCTGCCCCACTCAGGTGAGACCCCACCTGCAGAACTGCCTCCAGCCCCGGGACCCAACAGCAGAAGGATGTGGAGCTGCTGGAGCAGATCCAGAGGAGTCCATGGATATGCTCCAAAGGTTGGAGCCCCTCTGCTCTGGAGCCAGGCTGGGAGACCTGGGGGTGTTGAGCCTGGAGAAGGCTCCAGGGAGAACTTCAAGCAGTTTCCAGTACATAAAGGGGTTCCAGGAGAGTTGGAGAGGGACTTGGGATAAAGGAATGTAATTATGGAACAAGGGGAAGGGCTTTAAACTGACAGAGGGAAGGGTTAGACCAGATAATAGGAAGAAATTCTTCGCTGTGAGGGTGGGGAGGCCCTGGCACAGGGTGCCCAGAGAAGCTGTGGCTGCCCCTGGATCCCTGGAAGTGTCCAAGACCAAGCTGGATGGGGATTGGAGCCACCTGGGATAGTGGGAGGTGTCCATGGCAAGGGGTTGGAACAAGATGATCGTGAAGATCCCTTCCAACCCAAACCATTCTGGATACTATGATTCTGTGAATGTACATGTTGCCCTGACAGCCTCCCCCCATACACTTAAACCCACCTGGAGAGAAACAGGATTTGTTTTGTTTATGATCCATTTCAGCTTTGCTCAGTGAAGGCTTTTCAGGTATCATAACAGACTTCATGAGCAGTCACTCTTTATTCTTGGGTGAAAATGAGCAGCATGTGGCAGAACTCTTCATCATTTGTTTTACAAAGCTGGGTTTGCGGTATTTTACTGCTGCAGTGATTGTTCACAGAATGAGAAAGATATGATCCTATTTTCCTACTTCTTGACCACCTAACAACGCAATATATTTTCCATGCAACAGGCCATAAACCAGGTTAAAGATAACATGAGCTTGCATTTGAGTTTCAGACCCCTTGCCTGAGATTATCTTAGAGGGAATTTCCATGACTCATAACACCAACAAGACTCAAAACATAAAAACCTCAGTCTGCTTCCTGAAATAAAATTTGGGCTTAAGAAATTATATCTTTTAAAAATAGTGAAACACAAGGTTTTATTTCTGTATATTTGCAGCCAGGTGCTCTAGATTCCCACTCTCCAGCCTTTTCCTGTAACAAGAATCAACACAAGGAAGACGGAAAGAAGCAACTCTCTTACCATTTCAACACTTGGAGATTTACCAAAAAAATAAAATCCCTCACCAAATTCCATGGCACTGCAATATACCCCTGGGAATTTGCAAGATCATGTCAGACAGGCAGAGCAGAGGGCTTTTGCTGTCACTCTCCCTGACAAATATTGATCTTAAAAGTGAGCTTAACCCTTGTGAGGGCCCAGATACATGCAATTTGGATTATCTGGACAATTAACAGAGCTGCTACATTAAAACTGAGTTACCACCTGCTCCCCTAGAGTCACCAGAGGACAAGAGACCCTCTGAATAGCACAGTGTAATTCCCTGAAATCCAAATCAAGCCCAAGGGGCCGTGTTTCTCTCTGGTGATTTCACAGTAGGGGTTTCAAGCCCTTCTTCCAGTGCCAGACCCTGTAGATATTTTACACTGGAGATGAAGACCCTGAGGAGCAAATTCCCATCTACTGACTGCAAGCTGGCTTTCCTTACTTATCTTTTTGGTTTCCCAGGAATGGCTTAGAGTGCCCAGCTCCTCCCTGACAGGGTGCCCAGGAAATTAGCTATGCCTCCGTTCATTGCTGCAGGGATATCTGGGATGAATCCCGAGCTGATTGCTCCCAAAAGGATGCTCACGCTGACAACTTCCCAGGGAGGCCTTATATGGGAAAATTTACTCATTTTTGGATGCTCTTCAGTCATGATGCTTCTTTCCAGACTCTACAGAGCCAGGAAGCCTGGAGCCAAGGAGATATTTCCAGGCTGGATTGTCAGTGTTTAAAATGATTTTGACATTGACTGAGAGGCGCAGATGAGTTATGACAAAGGGATATTCACATATCAGTGGAGAGAGGAGACGTCCATCAGCAGTAGCTGTCTTGGAAGTCAACTAGAAGACAAAGTGAGGCTGCCTGAGGGCCGATGAATTTCCTTGCCTGGGGTGAAATAGGCTGGATTATAGCTAAAATTGGGAAAATCTCTTTTGTCCTAGTTGTGTCTGGAGGAAATAAACCAACAGGGTTTTCCTTTTTGGGAGAGGAGAGGAGAGGAGAGGAGAGGAGAGGAGAGGAGAGGAGAGGAGAGGAGAGGAGAGGAGAGGAGAGGAGAGGAGAGGAGAGGAGAGGAGAGGAGAGGAGAGGAGAGGAGAGGAGAGGAGAGGAGAGGAGAGGAGAGGAGAGGAGAGGAGAGGAGAGGAGAGGAGAGGAGAGGAGAGGAGAGGAGAGGAGAGGAGAGGAGAGGAGAGGAGAGGAGAGGAGAGGAGAGGAGAGGAGAGGAGAGGAGGAGAGGAGAGGAGAGGAGAGGAGAGGAGAGGAGGGGAGAGGAGAGGAGAGGAGAGGAGAGGAGAGGAGAGGAGAGGAGAGGAGAGGATTTATTGATAGACTCAGTAAAAATCTTGATCCCATTGACCCCTAAGGGTCTGGCCTTGAAAGAGGTGGAATCTCTTCAGTGTTGGTGAGATGTTTCCCTGTGCAATGCCTGGAAACTGTCACTTCAGTGACAGCTGAAGTGCTCCCACAACAATGGACTGGAGGCCAGGGACAGCTTTTCCACCCTCAAAGCTTGCTGAGTTTATCTCCTCTAAATACAGCAGGTTCCTGGAGGGGAAAAAGTCAGAATTTCAGTAATTTTAGTTTATAAACCAAGGCGAAAAAATAGTAGGACCTATTAAGGAAAGAAGTTGTGAGACCTTACAGATTCATTCTTGTCATAGCTAGAACACAGTAAATTTTTAAAAGCCTCTGCTTTTGTTAATTAAATACAATTTTTTCATAGGCAATCAGTATAAATATGCTTAAAGAGAATAACAGGCCTTGCTCTTGTTTACTACCTCAGCAAAAAGGTGGAAGAGTGCCCCAAAGTTCTCCAAAATCACTGAAAATCTTGCTTTTTCAGTCAAAAGGTCACAAACAGCCTTTCAGTTCTTCTTGAAGAGGGTCTGACCTGCCTGAAATAAAAGTGCAGGGATCATGAAATTTCACCTAAAAAATGCTATTAGCTCCTCTCTGACCTGCCAATAATTCCATTCTGAAATGATTTAGATAAAAAATACTTTTTAAAAGTCTAAGGAGTAAAAAAGCCATAAGGCAATATAGAAAGAAGTTTGGGGTTATTTTTCAGGTTGTATCTGCAAACCTTTTGTCGTTGTATAAACTTTGGGTAAGAGTCAGATTTCTCTGTTGACTTTGATGCTGGCTGTTGGGTTGATATTTATATATTGGCTTGGGTGTGTAGGAACAGGTTTATGTTCAGCAGAGCCATTTGTTTTGTTTTTTTAGTGGAAGGTGCTCTTTGTCAAGATGAAAAAAAATTAGTTAGGTGGACATGAGAAATTTTCTAGACTGGAAAAGCAAATATTTTGACATGCTTTTTGAGAAAAATATTTTGACTCATGCTTTTTGAGAAATCTCTACCTGGAGCAGCTGTGGCAGCCTCTTTGGATGGCACCACTTCCCAGTTTTGAACAGACTTGTTCAATTACTTTCAGTTTTTATAGTGCAGACATTAAAACAGGAGTTTGGGAGGAGTGGCTCTGTAAAGCAAAACTGCTGCAACCAGCCCCATTCCTCTTCCTCTGGAGCAGACAGGGGATGGAGAGTAGAGAAAAGCCAACTGTCTCTGCAGCCCTGGCAAGGGGGGAAATTAAAGTGTTTGACTGTTAGACTGCCAAAGTATTCATTTGTTTCCCATCTATTTCCCAGAAGTACAAAGCATGGTAGATGAGAGAAAAGCACTTTTCTAGCTAATTTAATCCAAGCATGACACCTGGAAACTTCTCTGAGCAGCTCATGTTACACCACAATTCCTACTGAAGGCTGATTCTGAAATCCTTTGCTTTCCATTTTTGAGTCCCATCAACAACAGCACAATTTGCTTTTTTATCACCTCCAAGGATCTGCAGTGTGAGGGTACATTCATCCATGAGATCAGCACAGTCCAGCAGGATTGGAAAGTCTCTCCCAACTCTTTTGAAACTACTTGCATTTGAGGAGAGGCAGGTGGACGTTGTGTTCTGATTTGCAAACTCTTGGATGAGCAATTGATTTAATAGTTTAATAATTAATCAGGGAGGGAAGACTGAAGGCATTTGTAAAGGTCTGATGGGAAATCAATGGCAAGGAGAGCACGTTGCTGCTCAGAAATAAGGAGTGCATCAGTCTGGGCTGGGAAAAATTACCCTGTGAATATTTAGAGAGGCTGGAAATATTCAGTCTCACTTAGAAAAGGGCTTTTTACCTTTTCAAGCAGAAGTGGCTGAAAGCACCTCAGGCTTTGTGAGGTGAAAAGAGGAGAGCATTTGGCTCTCCAGTGGCCTGATGCTGCTGGCCAAGGAGGGGAGGCAGGGCCAGGTTGATCCTCATGATTTTCTCTCCCTCATTTCTGTGCTTGGTACCCTGAGACACTGTTCTTTCCCAGGGTTCCCACAAAGCAGGTTTCACTAGAAGAGAAAAGACATTCTGTAACTTCAGGACTCTGCACTGCCTTTTTGGGTAGAACTCACAATCAAATATCTCTAAACTAAACTTCTGCTGCCTAATCCATTGTGATTCAGGGAAGAGATTATTAATGAATTTAATTAAAAAAACCAAAAACCCAAGTAAAAAACACAAAGGAAATGGTTTTAAAATGTGCTGTGATTTCTCTTTTGCCCAGAGAAAATGTGTTTATCTGACTCATCTGAGCATCTTTAGCTGACTCTTGGCAACTGAACTTGACTACAGTTAAATAATTTTATTTCTTTATTTCCATTTGCACTTTTTGGGGTTAAACACCAGCCAACAAATAGAACATGAAAAGCAGTTCCCTGGATTCATTGTCATTTGAATAAGACACCCAGCAGTCCTTACACTAAAAAAAAAAATGCACCAAATTGTTAATTGATTTTTAAAGGAGAATTATGATGCTTTTAACAAGCCACTTATCTTGCTAAGCATTGCTGGGGTAGTGCATCTTCCCCTGAAATGGCTGTTCCACAATGTGAGTCCCTAATTGCTTATAAAGCACACTGTTTATTGAGTATTAGCTCTGGCATAGTTGTTTATTACAGGAGCGCATTGCTTAATGCTTGTAAAAAGCCATCCAACTTAAATATGCCCTGCCTTGTTTCTCACCCTCTGATGAGCACACGCTCTCCAACCCTAAGTTTGCAGTGGGAAGGGAGGGAAAAGTATTAGCAGAGCTGTGGAGAGCTGGGGGAGGTTGCCTGGTAACTGTGAGGAAAGGATCTGACTCAGGAGCGTATTGACTATTTATTATCTCCCGCGCTCTGCCTACAATTAACAGGTCAGTGACCCGGGGAAACATTTCAGATGAAGTCAAACCATCAGCTGGACAAATGTGCCTCAAGTACTGCTGTGTGCTGGCCCCATGCAGGGAGGATGAATCAGTGGCACGCTGGTCCTGCAGCCTCCTGGTCCTGGACCACGTGCTGTGTTATCATCTTGAGATGTGAAGCCTTCAGCTCGGGTGATCTACAGGCAGCAGAATTTGCATTTGCCTTCCTGCTCCATGGGGATTTGTCACTCCTTTTCTTGGGATGGGTAGTATTTTCAGCTGTAGGGAGGAAAATGCCAGCAGAGAGAGAAGACAAGGGCATAGATATACTGACATCATTTAGTTACAGCTCATTTTTCAAACCTGGAATGACTTCACCGATTTGCTGCTCCTATGAAGAGTGAGGAGGTGGATTTATCATCCTCTAGTCTCCCCTGTAAAACTGAATCAGGCAGGTAGGAGGATGGCCGAATTTGACACTCAGCTTCTGATTTCTTCTTCCCCATAAACTTAGAAAACCTCTTTTCCTGTCAACAGAATTGTCTGGGCTGTAGGAGTAGCTGAAGAAGTGTTTTCTGGTCTTGACTGAGATTGGTGAGCAGTGGGGTGGGATTTGCTGAGTGAACAGCTCTCGTAATCATGTTTTATTGCACTCTTTAGTTGGTTTTCTTGATCTCAGGATTCAGCTTGCACTGGTTTTGGGGTGTTTTTATCAGTGGCCATGTCCCAGGACTCTTCACAAAGGAATGTAAAAAGATCCCTTGTAATCCAGGGGTTTGGCCTCTTCTCACTGGCAGGTAGAGATAGAATAAGGGGAAATGGCCTCAGGTTGTGCCAGGGGAGTTTCAGGTTGGATATTAGATAAAATTTCTTCACTGGAAGTGTGGTTAAGCATTGGAACGGGCTCCACAGGAAAGTGGTGGAATCACCATCCATGGAAGTGTTAAAAAAACAAATGTATGTGGCACTTTGTGGTATGGTTTAGTGGGCCTGGTGGTATTTGGTCAAAAGCTGGACTTGATCTTGGAGGGCTTTTCAAGCTTTAATGGCTCTGTGATTCCAAGAGCTCATTCCCTAGTTGTATCCACAGACAAAGAGGGTCTTGGAGGACTCCACACTGGAGTATAATTTTGCATCTCAGCATCTGTGATCTTCTTGCAAATGCAATTTCTCCATTCTTCTATTCAGTGAAGCCATTACACCATTTTGTTTGGAAAAGGAGAATTATATGAGACTGGCATGTCAGATTCAGGTTTAAAGGCAACCAAGTGAGGTTTGCATAGAGATTTCTGCTGTTTGAGATCTCATCAGGTCTTTGTTGATGAGCTGGATGAATTCTTAATGTTTCATCTGTTTTGTCAACCTATTCTAATGCAAGATTTCCCCCTGCTTAATCTCTCAGACACTTTATTTCATTAGCAGCAGAGCACAGTATCATGTTCCTTTGCAGTATTCTCAAGGGCTTTATGAATCCTCCAAAAGACCTTTAAAATTAGAAATTACCAGCCATCTTTGTACCACCAAAGCTGTGTAACAGTCAATTTCCTGACTGTTTGAAATGAAATACTGTTGCCCCACTTAATGCCATGATTTGGATAAGTTGATTTCTAAGGGAGCTCAGGAAGCTGCAGCAACTTTAAGTGGAAGTTTCTTTGAAGGATTTCATCTGGGATTTCAAATGGCTTGAAATGGAAAAATCCAAATCCACAGTAAAACTAAAGGGGAAGGTCTCTGGAGATGGTGTGCTTCAGTGAGCTTCACTCACTAAGCTTATTAAGAAAAATGTCAGCAAATATGACACTGAAAAATCCACAATGTATTTCTGCTACCATCAAAAATGTTACAGTCCGAGACTACACTGCTCTATATTTGTATCAACTGGTTAATTAAATTTCACAGTGTTAGTTTAACTCACTGGGAAAAGATTTTCCTTTGGTATGAATATCTGAGTTAAATGCTGTGACTGCACCACAGAAAAGGCAAGATTACACAATTTATAAATATAGATAGATACATAGATAGATATTTAATTTCAGGTATATATAATTTTTACTGTTATCACTGTTCCAGATCAACAAGCTGTGCTAAAACACATCTCATCTTGCAGGCAGATACCAATTCTTGATGTTGAAGTATTGTCAAAGTAAGTTTAAGCATCTTACTAAAGTGGAAAAAACCAAGAATTTGACTGTGTACTCTCAAAACCCCATATCTGTAAATATTCTAGTATTTATTCACATCCTTGTAAGAATTTAAAAATTAATTAAATTCCTGTTTGTTGATCTGGAAAGGATTGGAGGTTAGGTTGAGTATGAAATCAGCCTGGCGTGGTCACCCCTGTCTTGATCAAGATACTTCCAGTACCTACAACCAAACTTCTTGTCTAGACTAGTTCTACAGTCTGTGGGGCACTGCACTTTTAGGAAGATCATTCATCTAATCGTAAATTAATTGTCTACAATCAGTCACATGGATTCTAAAAATGAATATTTGTGTCCATTGGCCCTGCTGGGAGCTGGGAGTTAGCTCAAATGCTGTGCTGCACCTTGTATAGGTGGAATTAATCTAATATGGGTTGCATATCTGGTCAGCTGAATTCTAACCTGTGCCATCTGCAGCCACTGAGAAACAAAGGGTGCTTCACAGACAGTCGAATCACCATCTGCTGATGCAACCACAGGTTGCTGCCTTGAAGATTTGGGCCTGGAAGAAGAAAAGTAACTGAAGAAAGTGGTGAATTATCCTCGTGTTTGTCCCCTCTGCACACTCTGGTCCTTATTCAGCTGATTCCTGCAACTGTTCTGACAGAATCACCAAAGGCTTTTGAAGCAGAACTCAGAAAATCTCGAGAATCTGGGTGGTTGAAAACATCCAGAATAATTTATCCTCATTGCTTCTTCCATCCACACCTCTTGTCTCCAGCTCTTCTCTCTTGACGCTGTGTTGCTTGGGCTCTGTTGTCGTGTTTGCTGCTGAAGATATAAATTGTTCCTGACTAAAATCTTCAGCAAGATCATGAGACAGTCAGGGAAGGACCTTTGAGATCAGTTTGTTTGCACTCAGCCCAGTAGAACTGATCTATCACCTCCACTTGTGAAATGGTGAAGTGAGCAAGACAGGTTGAAAAATACATTCTGTGGGTTATCTTAGGTCACAAGACACTCTGATTAGGCTTGTATAACTCGGATAACATTAGTGCAATTACCCTGATCTGCACAATCACAGCTGGATGAGCAGATAATTACCAGCAAAAAATTTAATTACATGGATTTATTTGAGCTGTGGTCATAATAAACACTAACATGTGATAAGATATCAAAAAAAAAAAAAAAATCCCTGAAATCTCAACAAGATGAGTTGGGATGGACTACACATGCCTACAGAGGAAATAGGTTGGAATTATCTTCTTCCTAGATGTCACTTGGCAGAGTACCTGTGGCTTTACTGAGGAGATCTTAAAACCACTCTAAATATCATGAGCCCATGAAGTTTTTTGGTAAGCAAAAGAATATCTTCGAGTGCCGTGGCAATACAGGTTGGGTTATGCTGTATTTGCCAACATCCTACCCTGGGTGATCTTTAAGGTCCCTTGCAACCCAAACCATCCTGTGAAACCCATGATTCTACTTTTATCAGAAGAGCATGGGAGTTAAACCACAGATTTGGGGTTTTCTCTTATAACTTCTCCTAGAAAATGGCCAGTTCCAGCCATTGCTGAAATCCTGTCTGGATTTATTTCCACTAAGAGAACAATAATGGAGGTTTCTTCATCTGGTCTTTTCTGAGTGGAGGCAAAGAGATTTTGTGCACCTCATTTCCCCCTAAACTGACCATCAAAAACACTTCATACTTGAGGAGTATTTGATTCCTTCCATGATCTGTAAGAGCAGGTGCCACTTCATCTCTACATTCATGTTCTGTTTCAGGGCATGGCAGCACTGCAGTACAATCCTTTCAGTACAATCCTTTTCCAGCACAATCAGGTGAACAGAGCAGAGTTACCAGCACCAAACAACCTTTCCTCAAACCAATCCCTCCCTTCTGCAAGGCCTTGCTCATGCAATGGGGCCTCCAGCCAAGACTCTCCTTCTTTTGCCTCCTTAAGGAGTTGCTAAAATAACTTGTTTAGCTAGTCTGCTGTCAAAATCGTGCTTTGATCTGCCTGAGTTTTCCTCCGCAGTGTTTGCATGGATGTAATCAATTTGTAAGAAGGTAATCACGCTGCTTTGCTTCTTTCCCTAAGCCTGCAGTAGATAAATGTATTAACACTGCGATAACAATCTTGGAGCTGCTTCTAATCCAGTATTAACTCTCCCACTGACCTGTTAGCTGTATTATTCATGGTTTTCAAAGGAGGATATTGAAGCCCAAATTACCATTACTTTGCTTAAATCTGGACACACGTCACTGTGAAAATCATGAGGTGGGTCAGGGGAGCTGGTCACAGGATGAGAAGTAATGGTGGGATGAACACAAAGGAAGACAATCTTCACACACAGGGGCAGAAAACAATCAACCAAATAAACCTAACCCCAAAGCCACCCAACAGAGGTCCATTTTTAAATGACCTCAGAAGTGGTAGAAATGAAAAATTGGTAGAGCCAACCTGAACTGCCTTACTAAAGTGAAAAAAATCACTTTTTTTTTCCCTGAAATGTTGCCCCTATGCATTCATTCAGATGTAAAGCCAGAAAAAAAACCTTTCTATTTACAAAGAATAGCTTTTGTAAACACAGTTTTCTAGTGATGGCTATTTTATTGTCTGACTGATGCACTGTGGGGAGCACAATTCCAAGTTTTCCTGTAGGCTACATTTTTTACTTTACAGCCAGATGTCACAATAAAATTGTGTAAGAAGAAACGATACAAATAAGATGCCAAATTGAGAAAAAATAATCAGCTCAGGGAGGAGGAAAACACATTTCAGTCTTCAAAACATCAGCAGAAACTCTTAGAGTTCCATTATAAAAATAGATTACATTCTTAATGTAAAGGTCTGGCATGCTCTGTAATATTATATTGTCCTGCATAGAGTTATTTTGTGAAAAATCTCTATTATAAATATTCTCTTGCTAAATCTTTTCCACTGTAACTTATAAATACATAAAATCTATTTGCAACTCAGTTTTGGCTACCACTTTGATGCATTTTGAGGAAAAGCACCACAAGGGTTGATCATTCTCCATCAGATTTGAGGGGTGACTTTTATGTGTTTACCACAGATTTTTATAAAGGGAGCCTCAGAGGCAGCTGAATTACTGAAATTCTGCTGAAGTCAGAGCATTAAGAAGGTGCAGTGTTTTTGGCTTAGTATTTGATATTTATATGGCTTAAGATATTTAAATCACTTAAGGTGGGTTTTTTTGGTAATCTAGCTGTGAGGTGGAAGACCAGGATTCAATTTCCTTGACCTGAAGGTATTTGTAATCATATTCAGCCTTCTTAATGGAAAGTCTGAGGTGTAAGACAGGGAGGAGTGTTGCTTTCTCTTCTTGGAGACACACAATGCATCTTGAATTTTTTTCAAGGGAAGCAAATATAAAAATTATAAAGGTAGCTGAATTGGGGATTTTTTTCTGAAGCCCTGGGCCACCATGAAAAGCAGATCTGGTTTTATATGCCCCTTCTTGATTGTAGAAAAACCTGTGAGAAGGAAATACTGGAGAAGGGAGTGTCCCTTGTGCTCAGGAGTCCCTGCCCTCTAGGCCACATCTCCAGCCCCTCTCCAGTGCATGTTTGAACATATTGTACAAAGCAGAGAGAATCAGACCATAGAATTATGGAACTGTTTGTGTTGGAAGGGACCTTTTAAGGCCAGCTAGTCCAACCCCACAATACAGATGCAGATCATCATCAGCAATCATTTATGGTGCTGGGTTAATGGTTGCACTCAATGTCCTTAGAGGTCTTTTCCAAACTTAATGATTCTATGATTTACATCCTCCCAGGCAGAGAGAGGTAGTGAACAGCACCTGAGACTTTGCAGTCACCAAAAACTGAGCTGCTCCCTTCCCCAGTGGACAAAAACCACCTCAGCCTATTATCCTATTGTCACAAATTATCAAAATATAAATGAACCACTGGAATGAAACCTTTCTGCTAATTCATAGGAATTTTGTGTTAAGTGTCCCCCAACCTGTCCAACCCACTTTTTTTTTTTTAATGAATATGAAAGAAATTTCATTATTTCCATCTGGAGTCAAGTTGAACTGGATGTTTGCATTATCTTTAATTTTGAGGGTGGGCAAGGGGTCAGCCCCCAGACAATTTTTCATTTTGCACAGCCAACAGGATCAGGCACATGGTGTGAGTTTATAAACCAAAGCAGTGTCATAGCGAGTTCTGCATGAAAACCTGCTCTGAGAGAGCAAGAACACATTCCACTCAATAAAAGAATAATAAAGTGTCAGGTAGGAAATAAATATTGAAACGCATTTCCCACCAGGGAAATCTCTTTGCAGTAACTAATTTAGATGGAGAATAAAACAAAAAGGCCCCATATCTCAACCCTGGCAATAATCTGTCACCAAGCACCACTCACCTCTTGTCTCTGCTCAGACCTGACGCCTGCATGGGAAGAAGAGATGACAACTGCTTTTCTGTCTCCCTTTATAAATCAAATCAAATCAAATCAAATCATATAAATCATGAATGAAAGGAGTTCTTGCAAAATAATAACAGTGCATTAGGGTCCCTTGGACATTCTTGAGCAGCAAGGACAAGGTTTTTCCTCTCAGTGCTGTCAGTAATTATGTGAGATACTGCAGGTGAAGGGATTGCTTTGGAATTCTGTCAAGAAATTAAACTGCTCCTTTAGTGAAGGCAAAGCCTTTTGGTTGCTGGTGGTGGTTTTCTTGTTTAAACTTCTCTGGAGATTAAAACTGAGTCTGGGTGAACAATGCAGTAGGGATGGCAAGGTGGTAACATGTTGGGTTCCTGTGGTGGCGTGGGCTGGAGACCATGACAGGATGAGTGATGTTTGACTTCCCTGGAAGCAGCAGCAACAAAGTGATGGCCAGGCCCCACACAGACTGTCCCTGCCGTCCCTTGTGTCCCTGTCCATCCTGGCTTGTGCTCCCTCTCAGGCACTGACTCCCCTCCGTATCCCTGCCTCTTCCCTGCACCACCTCTCGTGGTGGCTTTGTGGGTCAGGCAGGCACAGGAACATCTGTAGGGTTACACATATCCTGGGGGTGCATTCCCCACCTGGGATGGCCAACTATTACAACCTTTCCCTGGAAAACCAGATTGTGTCCCTCTGTGATCACAGGGAAGGTCACAACTCACTTTTTTTTCTCTCAATTACCTTGGAAGCAAAAACAAGGAGAGCAGCGCAGTGCCTTCGCAGAAAACAGAAGGAAAACACTAACAGAAAAAAGAAAAGGTATGAGTTAAAAAAAACCACCAAGGATCACTGCTCCAGTGTGCAAAATACCCAGGTCTGAGTTGTCCCCACTCTGGAATGTATTTCCTTCCTCCGTGACTACCCGGAGAAAGGAATCAAGACCTTGTCACAGTCCTTCCCCGATGTCACCTGTCAATGTGCAGGATCCAGAAGATTAGAGTGACTCTTTCCTAAAGGCCTGAAAGGGAATTTCCCTTTAAACACCAATACCTACCCTCCCAGATGCTTTGTAACCTCTGGGTATGCTCTTCCTCCATCAGGCTGCTTGGATAACCTCTCCCAACCCCTTCAGTGCTTGCTTCTCTTTGCTGTGCTCTGCAACTCAGTCCAGGCACAAAGCTCTCACAGAGACCTCTAGGGCTGGCTGTGCCCTCCTAGGATGCCTGAGATGACCCTCATGGGGCTGATGTGGCACAGGACAGAAAGGAGAGGTTCATTTTTGGGGCAGAACTGACAGTGATAAGCACATGCCTGCACACTTGAATATTCTGTTTTCTGTATTTTCCTTAAAATATTAATATAGATGTTCATATACCCATAAATATTAATATATTTCTACCTTAATAAAAATATTAATATGCTTATAAAATAGCTTCTTGCAGATGATGCGTGCCTGAGTTTCCACAGACAAAGAGCAAAGCTTATCCATCCAATATGAGATAGCATATATTTTTACAGCCTGAAAAACAACCTCAAAAAATTAGGGTGCTCTGGAGAGGGAGGAGAATATGAAGGAAAGCAATTTTACTGCACAGGTAACATCATTCCAGAGATGTCTATGACTGTAGGTGGAAATACCTACACTGGAAGTTGTTTCAAATATGCTGTTGCCTACCATGGGAAATAGGGAATCGGAAGCAAAGCATTATTATCTCACTGATTTAAAACATCTGAACTAGTGCAGAAGAAATCATTCTATTGGAAATGTTGCACCTCTCCAGCGATTTAAAAAAAAGTCCAAATATCCCTATCAATAAAGAAATGTCCATTCCCGAATTCCCTGAGTCCCAGTGGTAATGCACAGCAAGAGCTGCTCTCACTGCCCTCACCTACACCTGGAGTGAGAGATTTCTTCATCTCATTTTCATTTTGCTCTGGCATCTCATCAATACCTCCTTATAAGTCCCAGGGATAAGGAAACTTGTCTTCCTGCTACACCTGTAAAGCATGATGTAATTTTATGTGAATGATACATTAAAATAAATAACTCTGTGTTCCTGTGTCTAAGGGTCTCAAGCCCAGAAAATAAATTGCCCATCTCACTTTACAGCTTTACCATTGGCACATTGAAGAAGTAGCTCATTAACGAGTGAAGGAGGATGCAGAAAGGGGGAAATCCAATTTCTAGCTTGCAGTATTTTGCTAAAAACGTTGATAACAATTTCTACTATTAGTCTCTGTCAGAAATGCCAGAGTCATTACTGAGCTGGTGTGGCCAGAGGGCACCCTGCATCACAGCTCACTATGGAGTCTGAATAAACACTGCAAAGCACTGAAAAACCGTCTGTGCTTGAAAGTTTTCAAGTCATTAGAGAAGTACTCCACTCTGTTGGTAGCAGGCAGTTGAGCTGAAAGGAAATCTCACCTTCTGCTTTCCATTTCTGAGCTAAATTAGAGTGTTTTTTGTTGCTGTCCCAGCCTACCTCTGTGCAGGTGGGGCCGACTGACACACCTGAGTGTCTGATCCAGGCAGCAAATTCCATCCACACAGGGTCCTCTCTGAGCAGATCCACTTTGGGGTGGGAATTCAACAAGCTTTCTCCATCAGGAGGTCAGGACTTGGATGTGAAGATAGTGCTTGGCTGGCATCCCCTGAGCTGTCAATCCAGATCAAAAACCTTGCTGCCCCAAAGCACAGTAATTGTGAGTGGCTGCCTGTGCCTCCATCAGGACCACCTACCTGAGAGGAGCAGGAAAACACCTTTGAAAGTGTTCCCAGTATTTCAGATAGACCATAGAATATCCTGAGTTGGATGGGACCCACAAGGATCATCAAGTCCAACTCCTAGCCCTGCACAGACACCCCAACAATCCCTTCACATGCCTTTTTCTGCCTTTTATGTGGTTTAAAATCCTATAGCTCACATTCTCCAGGGATTTCCATAGGAGCTGGGTACTGGAGGGACATTGTGAATGTGGGTTTACACCTTCCTGAGCACAAAAGTATCCATCAGCTGCAGCATCCAAGAGGCTTGAGATCTACTGTCTTTACTGCTGACTCTCTTTGGTGTAAGTGAAGCAATGATTCACCTTTTGGGCATACTGCAAGGATTAGTTAATGTTTGGGGAAGTGTTTTAATGATATGAAGTGTGGTAAAAATGCTAAGTATTATTATTGTTCCACTTTGTCTTCCACTTAAATACAAAGAGGGATTGTACAGCTACTTCCCAAGTGTCTCCCAAGGGTGTTTCTAAAGCAATTATGCTGGCTGACACTTTCGAGCCTCAGAAAATGGAAACGATTCAGAGGCTGACCAATCAGCCCCTTTACCAGCAGATGAATCTAACGACTTCAAAGCTATTCATTAGGCAGTACTATGAATTGATTACATAAATTAGCATGCTGCTGACAAGGCAGGGAAGGGAGAAGACAGCAGAGGAGGCCGACATAACACATCCCTCATATGGCAAAGACAGTGGTTATTAGGAGCACAGAGCTAATGAAAGAGACAGATCCATTAGGCACGTGTCGCTGGAGGGGATTAATTGCTCCCCCTGAAAAAGGGCTGCTCCTCTTGCTACTAGAGGATTATATTTGTTCTGGCTTGTTGATTCAGGGACAACCATCAGGTTTAACAAAAAAACCCTGTAGTCTGTGACGAGAGGGAAGGGAGGTGATAAACTTGCATCAAAACCATTATTGAAATCTAAGCCCAAGCACTGCAAGGCAGCTTGGTTTAGTTGTTGGAAGATGTGTGAGGAGGATTTCCTGTCTGAAACACCTGTATTTGGGAGAATTACAGTCAGAACTACTGGAAACAGGAAATTTTTCAGTGGAAGCTTTGAATGACAAAATCTGACCAGTGCAGAACCCTGCCTTCAAAGAAAACTACTTGTCGAGGTCTAGCACAATGCAAAGTTTATTGCATGGTGCACTAAGTTTAATAAGTCTGGACCTAAGGTGGGTCAACCATGAACTGTCAACATCATCTCTCCAGGCAAAGCAAACATCACTTCACAGAGTGACTGCCTCCCATGAAAACCAGAGAGGGACTGAATTAAATAGTCTGATTTCAACGTTTTATCCAATTTCTACTTGCAGGACTCTCTGGACAGTCCTGCCAGTATCTCCCTGTTTAGTTTAGCCCAGAACATGCCTGTGGAACTCTAACTATAGGCAAACCCTTGTATTTTTTGTCAGAAGTAGGTTTTTCACGCATTGGAGTTGCTTCTGGCTCTGCTTTAGGGGAAGATGAGTTGAGTCATGATTTGAGTAATCTCTAATTAGAAGGGCACAAATGTGTTGTTCAGCCCTTCAGACCCTCAAGTATATGCTTAAATTAAGCACATGTTGAAGAGCTCTTCTGAATCAGGAGCCTGAGCAAGCTGGGGCTGAATTTTCTGCTTTATGTTGAAATTGCTGCAATCCATTATTCCAAATGCAGCTCAGGCAATGAAACCAAACAAAAGCTCCTGGAAAAAGAAACTCTAAAGCAAAACTTACGTTCTGCAGACTCTGCTTGGTGAGTTTGATGCTGCTGTTTGTCTGCAGGAACAAATCTCTTGTCATTTGGTGACTGATGTTTGTTAAAATATTTTGTTCTCTTTAAAGAAGGAATTGATCTTCCTCAAAGAAGGAATTACTCGGCAGTTTCATTACCAGAGAGGCAGGAATCCTGGATGTGACATCCATTGAGATTTCTTCCAAATTTGCAGGAAAATGTTGTGATTTAAAAAGGAAACCAGTTACAAGCTGGTGAGCAAACCTCCCCACAGTTCCGGATGGCGTGCTGGTTTCTGCTGGAGGAAAACCTGGGTTTGATGGATCACAGAGAAAATCCATTATGGCAACTGAATGCTGATGGCAGCTGCACCAATTTAGAACAACTGACTTCTCATGTTGCAGTAAAGAATTCAGCGAGATCAGGAACTACCAGAGCATCATTAAATCTGGATATTTAATGGAGCAGCTTTGTGCAACAATTGAACTTCAGAGAGGATTTTTTTGTCCTTCACCATTGAAGTAATTTGGTGGATTTGTTATTAACCAAGAAAAATAAAACCAACTGGGATAGAATATCTTGCTAACTCAAGCCACCTCGGGGTTACACAGAGCCTGCTGCATTATGCAGTTGTTCCTTTGCATATTTCATTGGCTCTAGGGAAATATTAAAATTTGTAATTTCCATATTGCCAGATTATCGTACACTCTCCAGTGATTGTTCTCTCTATTTTTTATAATCTGTCAATTTTCACACTATTTAAAAAGACAATTTGACTGCCTTAATGCCAGAAAAATCTCACAGGGTATTTTCTTTCTTTTTCTTTCCTCGGCCTAGGAAAGGCTATTTTTAGGACTAGAAACCTTTCATTACCATTCATTGAGCACCTTGCCTTGCCATTGCAGATAAACACTGTGCTTAACAGTTTTTAGCCCTGAAAAAAAAAATAAATAAAATTTTGAATCTGCTTCCAGGAAGTTTTTGGTAAATATCATGTCACTGTGGAGTGCCACATTAATAGAGAGTGTGAAATACAAGTGTGAAGTCTACGATATATCTATACCCTGTGCTTTTATATGTCATAATATTTAGTTATCCACAGCTAAGGAACTCACAAGATTCTTGAAGTGCAGTAAGCAACACTTTGCACATTTTACAGACAAGGAGATGGAAAAAATACATGAAATAGATGCAGTGGCTGGCAGGAGGTGAGGCAGCTCCTCAAGTGCAACTCCTGGTATTGATTTGCCATCTTCTTGTCCCATGAGCAGCCCAGTGCCTCCAGATTTGACTAAAATGTGAATGAAATAATAAGGGTGGATGAGGTGAAAGGCTTGATAAGGGGAAATGCAAAGCTTGTCAACAGACAGACACTTTTTGCACATTAATTAATTGTGGGAATGAAAAGTGGATTTTTCAGTTCTTTTTTGAGTCTCAGTGTCAATGTTTGCTCCAGATGAATTGCCTTCAAATTTATTTGCACAAGAACCTGCTCTTGGCAGGCAGAACAGCAGAAGTGGGTGTCCTGAAGTCCTGTTTTTCTGGGTCCTGCCCCATCCCTGGAAGTGTTCAAAGCCAGGTTGGAGGGGTCTTGGAGCAACCTGAGGAAGTCAAGGTGTCCCTGCCCATGGCAGGGGGTTGGAACGAGGGGATCTTTGAGGTCCCTTCCAACCCAAACCATTCTGTGATTCTATGAAAATAATAGCAAAAGTACTCATCATATTGTGGAAGAAATGGAACTCTTCCCAGTGATGTGCTCCTCTGGCATGGCTGAAAACACGTGGCAGGGTCAGAAACTCTAAACAAAGCTCAGTGGAAAACTCACCCTGTTCCTGCTATAAGGGAAAAAAGTTGTACAGCCAGAGAACAATAGACCCATCCAAGCTCTTTCTAGGTTTCATTAGTTCCTAATGGAAACTTTGCAGATGGAGCAGGCAGCAATTAACAATTAGCAGCAATTAACAATTATTCCTTCAACTTGCCTCCTGCTGGAAAAGGAAGACAATTGAAATCTCTTTTGCTGCCCTTGTTCTTGTCCCTCTCTATCTTGGGAATTGCATTATCAGGGAATCATTTTATTTAGCAAATGTTTTGGCTTCTGGTAAATAGTTGCTCCCCTAGGGACAGTTTTTTAGAAATGCCTGAAGATACAGCTGCATACTCCCTTTTCAGGTTTTTGGGAGAGGAAGAGGGAAATCTCATTTCAAAATCAGAAAGATTTTTTTTTTTTTTAATGGAGCAAAAATACAGTGAGCCAAGTTTCTATCTAACTGAAAAGTGTGGATAATTGAGCTGTGTAAAACACAACTCTCCTGCTCTGCATTTGGTATGAAGAAGTGTCTGCCCTTGTCCTTAGGACTCTGGCAACTCCTGTTCCTGACTTCTTTCCCTCCCAAGCGCTTCTTCCATCCCACACCAAAACACTGATTGAAAACCTTGTATATCCAGGTAGATAGATTGGGAAAATGAGCCAGCTGAGGGCTTCTCAATGTGGGTTAATCTTTAACCAGATGAATTTCCCAGCTGCCAAAATATTGATGTGAGATAAGGGAGAAAGGAGGAGGAACACAGGGAGGGGATGGGACCACTCAGTGAAGCAGGAATTGCTCCCTGTAATGCCACAGAGTAACCTTGGCTTGTGAGTTAAGAGCATTAAATTCACCTTGTTTACTTTGGGCCACAAACCTATATTTATGTAGTTATGACAAGTAGATAAAGTACAGAAGTCCATACTAACTTCTCCTCCTGTAACTTCTTCACACCTCTCTGCTCAGAAACTACCAACCTGATTCCATCCAGGACAGGCTGACTGAGGAAGAGATATTGTGGAATAATACTGCGTGACTCACTGATACTGATCTGTGAATGCAAGAGATCCCCTGTAATTAATCATTTAGAAACAGGCCATTAATACTCCAAAGACTGTAACTTATACAACTTTTGTCAGATTTGTTATCCAGATCAGAGGATAAAAGACAGGGGTTGCAAGGATCTGAGGAGGAAGCAGCCCACAAATCTTCACTGCAAGCTCAGCAGTGAGAAAAGCAGCATTAAACTGCTCATCCATCTTAGAGGAGCTGCCTGGACCAGGGTGGTTATCACCACACGTATCCCTTCAGAGACAGAAACAACAAAGGGAGGCTGGATCTTGGTTCTCCCAGAAAAGATAATGGAAGTCTCCATGTCTGGAAGTATTTCAGTGTCTATGAATGCACCTGGTATAGCCAGGGAAGCTGCAGAGGCAGAAATCCAGGTGGGACATGAATGAGGTGACACAAAATAGGTGTTTACCACTACCTGAGAGACCTCAGAATTCCACTTCTGCTGCTCTAAGAAAGTGTGACTTTTCCTTGGCCTTGCCATCCCATTAATGTCTTGGATACCCTGGGGTATCACAGTCTCCAGCCTTGGCCGGAGTAAACTGGTCAGAAACTCTCTGCCCAGGCACCTGAAAATTAAATAACACAACATTATTGCCCTGCTCTGCATTAGTGGCTGTAACCCTGTTCTGATCAGCCCAGAATTCCCTGTTCTCAGCTCATATAAGACAAACATGTTCTGACTCCTCTCTGGAGTCAGAAGGGGTGAGATTTCTCCAGAAAATGCACAATGCTGGATCCTCAAACCTTTTTCTCTAAAGTCCATCAGCCAGGCCTTCTGCTCCTGACCACATCTTAAAACCAGGGTGGTCACAGGATGGTTTGGGTTGGAAGGGACCTTAAAGATCCTCCTGTTCCAGCCCTCCTGCCTGGGCAGGGACACCTTCCACAGATGTCATCACTTGGTGAAACATCTAAAAGAGGCACTACTGAGCTGCAGGCTGAGATGACCACTCTCCGAATTAAGATTTCCACCAGTATTTAATCTGCATTTTAAGGTGGTGTCTAGGAAATGTCTTATGACCACTTCTTTCCACCGTTGAAGTTTTTCTGAAATGTCACCAGATTTTATCATTATTCCAAAATTAAAAGCCTCTTTCTGTCCACTTCTAAAAATTACCCAAAAACCCACTCAATTATCTGAAGCAAACTTGTCTTCAAATGCCTGTCAATAATACTAATAAAAAATTCATCTAATGCTTTTTTGCTTCACATCTCTAAAACCCTATCAGTAGAAAATTAAAGATAGATTTGTCTGAAATAAGTTATATTTGAGAATGTCTTTTCCTATTCTACATGAAGGAACTCATCTTCAAAGCAATCTGCACAAATCCCATTAACAGCAATAACAGAATTTGTGCAAGTAACTCCCCAAACACCACTTTGAACATGAAGCCCTTTACTTAATTCAATATCAGATAAAAAACCCGATCTAAGGCAATGCAGACTTGATATTCTGGTTTATGTTTCACAATGGACTGGAGACTCACACACAGAGACACATCCAGGCACATTCATGCCACAGCTTAACAAATTTAAATGGAAACAGAAAAGCTGCTTCTTATTAAAGAAATTAAATTGGGGGGAAAAAATAAAATAGAAAAAAAAGGTAAAGAAAAGGGCCCCCAGCATCAATCTCAAATAGCAACTTCATTCCCAGTAGAGAAGAGAACCTTCTTTGAGACCTGTAGATACAATATTTTCCTCCACCATCTCATTCTAAACAAATATTTGAGCTTGGACTGGTTCTTTTCTACCCTGCCCTCCCACACACAAATGCAGAGTACTCTCATAAAAATTCAGATTTCACCCAGAAACACCATGACCAAGGCAGCACCCAGCCACCCTCTTAGAGACACTGTTCTCAAGCACTTTAAGGAGGGTGAAGGTTAAACACTGACTTTTTAAATGTCATAGAGACCCTGGATCAGGGAGCAGGAGGAAATAGATTACAAATTTTTCACTGCAACACTGCATGATGTGCAGGATCATCCTGGCCTGCCTCAGTGGTTCATGTGATAAGAAAAGACAGCAGGACCTCCCCACTGAAACAGGATGTATGAATTTATTCCAAGTTCTTGGTTGAATATATTCTCATTAATGTATTTGTCATCTGTAATAATAGAGGTTAAAAATGAAGTCAAGCTCCAAGGCACCAGCAGTTGTAGATACTGAGCAAGCACAGAACAAAATGAGGGTTTTTCTCCCTTAATGAGATGATATTTCAGGGCTTTAATCCAGGCTTAAGTAGATCCTTGGAGGCAGAGAAGACCTCAGATGGTCCAGGTCCCTGTACTTCTCTCTTTTTGTGCTTCTCTCTATTGTCTTTTTGACAGAGCACAAAACAAGGTGTCAAACAAAGCCTGACACTCAGGAGCCTGGCACTGGGTGGTTGTGGACCTGCTGTGCTCAATCCCTCCTTGGCCAGGGAAAGTCCTGCTGTGGAGGCTCTGAATATAAAACTGCACTGCTAAAATGCAATTGAGGCCAATCATACATCCAGGAGCTCAGCAGAGCTTGCAGTTTTCCTGTGCAAATCTAACGTTTCACAGTTTAGATGTTTGAGGTTCTTCCCGCTACAAACAACAGAGAATTCCAGAGTAATGTTTGCATTTTGATGTGGTAATCTCCCCCTGCACACTCTTCCCTAGAGACATGTGTGATCTCACCTTAAACCAGTGGGAACATGGTCTCTGATTCCTGCAAGGTCCCCAGGTCTCAGTGACAAGTCCATGAAAATTATAATAGTAACACTTTCATCCCCTGAACAGGTCCCTGCCTTTTGTTGGCTGTCATCACAGGAGGTCTGCTGATTGTCTTGGCAGGGAACATCTCCTGGGTGCCCTGCACATGTGGGAGGGAGGTTTATGGACACAGGTCCTTCCCTCCCTCATGCCCTCCCTCCCTCATGCCCTCCCTCCCTCCCTCCCTCCCTCCCTCCCTCACGCCCTCCCTCTCTCATGCCCTCCCTCCCTCACGCCCTCCCTCTCTCATGCCCTCCCTCCCTCACGCCCTCCCTCTCTCATGCCCTCACACCCTTTCCTGCCCATCCATCCATCCATCCATCCATCCATCCATCCATCCATCCATCCATCCATCCATCCATCCATCCCTCTCCTCCTGTCCCTGCCAGCACAGCCCGACCCCCCCGGCTGTCCCCTCCTGTCAGGGAGTTGTGCAGAGCCACAAGGTCCTCCCTGATCCCCCTTTTCTCCAGGCTGAGCCCCTTCCCCAGCTCTCTCAGCCTCTCCTGGGGCTCCAGACCCTTCCCAGCTCCATTCCCCTCCCCTGCTGTCATCTCCATCACAAGCTCTGCCCCACACCTCAGTACAGAAATGATAACCACAGTTGCTTCCTTGAAATCTAATCCATCTTAACCATGAATTTTCTGCTTTTACTTTTATTAATTGCTACATTAATCACCAGTCGGACTGAGCTTTTCAAAATGAAACGGTCATTCCATGGCAACATCAGCTCTGTGGTTTTGCCTGGGAATATCACGCTTCATCATCCAAATGCCATCACTTTGTTTTACATGCTGGGGAAGTGCTGGGGAAAGGCTTGTTGCCGGAGGTCTTATTTTGACACCCCTCTGAAGGTCAGGTTAAACAAATGCCAAATAGGAACAAGATTTGTCTAATTGGTCCTGCCTTGCAGAGGGAAACAGTCAACCTGACACCTCAAGGTGTCCTGCAGCACTATTTTTTCTCTGGTTTTAAGATTTTATGACATATTAGAGAAGACAGCATAATTACAACTTTGGCTGAGATGTAGTTATAAAATCAACTTACAGTAATTGAGTACAGACACTACAGCAAGAGGTGTATCAGTCTTAAGTAAATATTGTAGCAGTAGAGGGACTTGGAGAATCATTAAATTTCACAGAAAGGCATGAATCTTGAAATTAAAAAAGCAATAAAACTGCTATCAACAGCAGCAGTAACAGCAACAACATGGTTATTAAAAACAATAATTATTTGCCTTGAAAGTCTGTCTAGAAACCTTGGGAATGAAATATAACTGCCTGCTTGTTTTGTTCATTCTGTATGCAGGAAAGGAAGATGGTGTTTCCTCAGAGACCTGAAAATATATCTTTTGTTTTGCAGGTGTTTTTTTACAGGATGGTTGACTACATGTTGGTGTTCACACTTCCATGACTTCCATGACTGCTTGATTGTGTCAACAAATCAGATCAAGTATCTAGAAATCTTTCACAAATTAATTGCACGTGAAAAACACTAATAATGGACATGTCTTCAAAGTCTTGGCCTGTGATACCAGCAACAAGACTGACTGGTAGGTATTTTTCCCCTGAGGAAATGATATATGGCATCCATATTTCATGTGTTGGTCATTAATTTTGAGGAACTCGGATAATATTGCCAGGGTTTTACTAAAATCACTTAATATTCTCCAAAAATTAGCTTTATGCAGAGCTCAGAGTCTTGCCTGAACTGGGGCAGAAATTTAAAGACCAGTGTCTGACCTTTGCATTACTTTTAAATGACTATGTAATGAGCTGTGGGGAGATACATGGATTTATTCTCACCTCTGGATCCTGAAGAATATCATAAACCATTCAAGCTTTTGCTCTTTTGGTTTTATGTCGCCATCAGATTCACCTCAGAATTATTTCCTTTGATAAATCCTTCCCATTCTCTACTTCACCTTTCAGTGAGCTCTTCTGTGGTCCAGCAGGCCATTTGTCAACTCTCAGCAGTACCCATTGCCCTGATGCCTTATTCCCAAGGCAGGCTGGACAGGTCACTTCTCTGACCACCTGCACTTCTGTCCCTCCCAAACCTGGGAGTTTAGTACAGTATCATAAGGAGTCAGACCACAGGATTATCATCCCAAGACTTGCTGACATTGTAAAATAACAATTTTTCAATGGCTTATTTTTTTTTAAAGTCACCCTACCCCCATTTGCTTGCCCACGATTGTGTTTTTGCCTGATTGAAAATAGCCAGTCTTGATAAAATCGGAGAAATGGTAGAACCCAGAGGGAAATTTTGTTTCTCCCCTTTTGCTGGATCCACAAGAGGCTTCAAAATAGCATTGATGGAGCAGAACTAAAAAGAGTAATGAATTGTTAGCCAATTCTGTGG